>NW_027185536.1:0-118541 GCF_040183065.1 Periplaneta americana | reverse complement strand
AATTTCTTAAAAAAGTGTTAAATTCGTGTGGAGTTACCTATATATAACAACAATTTCACGTTGGCAAGCAGGGGAATATGGGTTTGTTTGTGTAAAGCGTCCAATTCTATAAATCGTTATTTCTTGCGGTAAAAACACGATTTTTTTTACACGTTAATAAAATCTCTGTATTCCAACCGATTGTGCTAATTCTTGCATAGAGTGTTTAATATACATGACTAAACACTATTATGTCACTGGTATCGATTTTCCCCACTAACCAAAATCTTACAAAAAATTTCGTTTTTGCGAGATTTATAACTATATGAATATGAATAAAATCTACAAATTCCGTGGGATTTTTCTAATTTCTTAAAAAGTGTTAAATTCGTGTGGAATCAAGTATATATAACAACAATTTCACGTTCGCATGCTGAGGAATATGGCTTTGTATGAGTAACTCGTCCAATTGTAAAAATCGTCGTTTCTTGCGGTAAAAACACGATTTTTCTATAAATGTTAATAAAATCTCTGTATTCCAACCAATTGTTCTAATTCTTTCACAGAGTGTTTAATATACATGACTTAACAGTATTATATCACTTGTTTCGAATTTCCCCACTACCCAAAATCTTTCAAAAAATTTCGTTTTTGCGGGATTTATAACTATATAATTATGAATAATATCTACAAATTCCGTGGGATATGTCTAATTTCTTAAAAAAGTGTTAAATTCGTGTGGAATCACCTACATATAACAACAATTTCATGTTCGCATGCAGGGGAATATGGGTTTGTATGTGTAAATCGTCCAATTGTAAAAATCGTCGTTTCTTGCGGTAAAAAACACGATTTTTCTATAAATGTTAATAAAATCTCTGCATTCCAACCGATTGTGCTAATTCCTTCATAGAGTGTTTAATATACATGACTAAACAGTATTATCTCCCTTGTTTCGATTTTCCCTACAAACGAAAATCTTTCAAAAAATTTCGTTTTTTGCGAGATTTATAACTATATAATTATGAATAAAATTTCAAATTCATTGGGATTTGTCTAATTTCTTAAAAAAGTGTTAAATTCGTGTGGAATCACCTACATATAACAACAATTTCATGTTCGCATGCAGGGGAATATGAGTTTGTATGAGTAACTCGTCCAATTGTAAAAATCGTTGTTTCTTGCGGTAAAAAACACGATTTTTCTATAAATGGTAATAAAATCTCTGTATTCCAACCGATTGTGCTAATTCTAGCATAGAGTGTTTAATATACATGACTAAACAGTATTATGTCTCTGGTTTCGATTTTCCCCACTAACCCAAATATTTCAAAAAATTTCGTTTTTGCGAGATTTATAACTATATGAATATGAATAAAATCTACAAATTCCGTGGGATTTTTCTAATTTCTTAAAAAAGTGTTAAATTCGTGTGGAATCACCTATATATAACAACAATTTCACGTTCGCATGCTGAGGAATATGGGTTTGTATGAATAACTCGTCCAATTGTAAAAATCGTCGTTTCTTGCTGTAAAAACACGATTTTTCTATAAATGTTAATAAAAGCTCTGTATTCCAACCGATTGTGCTAATTCTTTCAAAGAGAGTTTAATTTACGTGACTAAACAGTATTATGACACAGATTTCGATATTCCCCAATAAACAAAATCTTTCAAAAAATTTCGTTTTTGCGAGATTTATAACTATATAAATATGAATAAAATCTACAAATTTCGTGGGATTTGTCTAATTTATTAAAAAAGGGTTAAATTCGTGTGGAGTCACCTATATATAACAACAATTTCACGTTCGCATGCAGGGGAATATGGGTTTGTTTGTGTAAAGCGTTCAAATTGAAAAATCGTCATTTCTTGCGGTACAAACACGATTTTTCTATAAACGTTAATAAAATCTCTGTATTCCAACCGATTGTGCTAATTCTTTCACAGAGTGTTTTGTATACATGACTAAACGGTATTATATCACTGGTTTCGATTTTCCCCACTAACCTAAATCTTTGAAAAAATTTCGTTTTTGCGAGATTTATAACTATATAAATATCAATAAAATCTTCAAATTCCGTGGGATTTGTCTAATTTCTTAAAAAAGTGTTAAATTCGTGTGGAGTCACCTATTTATAACAACAATTTCACGTTCGCATGCTGAGGAATATGGGTTTGTATGTGTAACTCGTCCAATTGTAAAAATCGTCGTTTCTTGCGGTAAAAACACGATTTTTCTATAAATGTTATTAAAATCTCTGTATTCCAACCGATTGTGCTAATTCTTTCACAGAGTGTTTAATATACATGACTAAACAGTATTATATCACTGGTTTCGATTTTCCCCACTACCAAAAATCTTTAAAAAAATTTCGTTTTTGCGAGATTTATAACTATATAATTATGAATAAAATCTACAAATTCCGTGGGATTTCTCTAATTTCTTAA
The DNA here is from genome assembly GCF_040183065.1 of Periplaneta americana. Classification (NCBI taxonomy): domain Eukaryota; kingdom Metazoa; phylum Arthropoda; class Insecta; order Blattodea; family Blattidae; genus Periplaneta; species Periplaneta americana. The sequence goes on along the minus strand of NW_027185536.1, from coordinate 116,109 downwards.
AAAAGTGTTAAATTCGTGTGGAATCACCTACATTTAACAACAATTTCACGTTCGCATGCGGGGGGAAAATGGGTTTGAATGTGTAAATCGTCCAATTGTAAAAATCGTCATTCCTTGCGGTAAAAAAACGATTTTTCTATAAATGTTAATAAAATCTCTTTATTCCAAACGATTGTGCTAATTCTTGCACAGAGTGTTTAATATACATGACTAAACAGTATTATATCACTGGTTTCGATTTTCCCCAATAACCAAAATCTTTAAAAAAATTTCCTTTTTGCGAGATTTATAACTATATAAATATCAATAAAATCTACAAATTCCGTGGGATTTGTCTAATTTCTTAAAAAAGTGTTAAATTCGAGTGGAATCACCTATATATAACAACAATTTCACGTTCGCATGCAGGGGAATATGGGTTTGTATGTGTAACTCGTCCATTTGTAAAAATCGTCATTTCTTGCGGTAAAAACACGATTTTTCTATAAATGTTAATAAAATCTCTGTATTCCAACTGATTCTGCTAATTCTTTCACAGAGAGTTTAATATACGTGACTAAACAGTATTATGTCACTGGTTTCGATTTTCCCCACTAACCAAAATGTTTCAAATAATTTCGTTTTTGCGAGATTTATAAATATATAAATATCAATAAAATCTACAAATTCCGTGGGATTTGTCTCATTTCTTAAAAAAATGTTAAATTCGTGTGGAATCACCTATATATAACAATAATTTCACGTTCGCATGCAGTGGAATATGGGTTTGTATGTGTAAACGTCCAATTGTAAAAATCGTCTTTTCTTGGGGTAAAAACACGACTTTTCTATAAATGTTAATAAAATCTCTGCATTCAAACCGATTGTGCTAATTCTTGCACAGAGTGTTTAATATACATGACTAAACAGAATTATCTCCCTGGTTTCGATTTTCCCCACAAACGAAAATCGTTCAAAAAATTTCGTTTTTGCGACATTTATAACTATATAAATATGAATAAAATCTACAAATTCCGTGGGAATTGTCTAATTTCTTAAAAAAGTGTTAAATTCCTGTGGAATCACCTATATATAACAACAATTTCACGTTCGCATGCAGGGGAATATGGGTTTGTATGTGTAACTCGTCCAATTGTAAAAATCGTCGTTTCTTGCGGTAAAAACACGATTTTTCTATAAATGTTAATAAAATCTCTGTATTCCAACCGATTGTGCTAATTCTTTCACAGAGTGTTTAATATACATGACTAAACAGTATTACAACACTGGATTCGATTTTCCCCACTACCCAAAATCTTTCAAAAAATTTCGTTTTTGCGAGATTTATAACTATATAATAATGAATAAAATCTACAAATTCCGTGGGATTTGTGTAATTTCTTAAAAAAGTGTTAAAGTCGTGTGGAATCACCTACATATAACAACAGTTTCACGTTCTCATGCAGGGGAATATGGGTTTCTATGTGTAAATCGTCCAATTGTAAAAATCGTTATTTCTTGCGGTAAAAACACGATTTTTCTATAAATATTAATAAAATCTCTGTATTCCAACCGATTGTGCTAATTCTTTCACAGAGAGTTTAATATACTTGACTAAACAGTATTATGTCACTGGTTTCGATTTTCCCCACTAACCAAAATCATTCCAAAAATTTCGTTTTTGCGAGATTGATAACTATATAAATATCAATAAATTCTACAAATTCCGTGGGATTTGTCTAATTTCTTAAAAAAGTGTTAAATTCGTTTGGAGTCACCTCTATATAACATCAATTTCACGTTCGCATGCAGGGGAATATGGGTTTGTTTGTGTAAAGCGTCCAATTGTATAAATCGTCATTTCTTGCGGTAAAAACACGATTTTTCTATAAACGTTAATAAAATCTCCGTATTCCAACCGATTGTGCTAATTCTTGCACTGAGTGTTTAATATACATGACTAAACAGTATTATATCACAGGATTCGATTTTCCCCACTAACCAAAATCTTTCAAAAAATTTCGTTTTTGCGAGATTTATAACTATATAAATATGAATAAAATCTACAAATTCCGTGGGATTTGTCTAATTTCTTGAAAAAGTGTTAAATTCGTGTGGAGTCACATATATTCTAACAACAATTTCACGTTCGCATGCAGGGGAAAATGGGTTTGTTTGTGTAAATCGTCCAATTGTAAAAATCGTCATTTCTTAAGGTAAAAACACGATTTTTCTATAAACGTTAATAAAATCTCTGTATTCCAACCGAATGTAATAATTCTTGCATAGAGTGTTCAATATACGTGGCTAAACAGTATTATATCACTGGTTTCGATTTTCCCCACTAACCAAAATCTTTCAAAAAATTTCGTTTTTGCGAGATTTACAACTATATAATTATGAATAAAATTTACAAATTCATTGGGATTTGTCTAATTTATTAAAAAAGTGTTAAATTCGTGTGGAATCACCTACATATAACAACAATTTCATGGTCGCATGCAGGGGAATAAGAGTTTGTATGAGTAACTTGTCCAATTGTAAAAATCGTCGTTTCTTGCGGTAAAAACACGATTTTTCTATAAACGTTAATAAAATCCCCGTATTCCAACCGATTGTGCTAATTCTTGCACTGAGTGTTTAATATACATGACTAAACAGTATTATATAACTGGTTTCGATTTTCCCCACTAACCAAAATCTTTGAAAAAATTTCGTTTTTGCGAGATTTATAACTATATAAATATAAATAAAATCTACAAATTCCGTGGGATTTGTCTAATTTCTTAAAAAAGTGTTAAATTCGTGTGGAATCACCTACATATAACAACAATTTCACGTTCGCATGCCGGGGAATATGGGTTTGTATGTGTAAATCGTCCAATTGTACAAATCGTCATTTCTTGCGGTAAAAACACGATTTTTCTATAAATGTTAATAAAGTCTCTGTATTCCAACCGATTGTGCTAATTCTTTCACAGAGTGTTTCATATACGTGACTAAACAGTATTATGTCACTGGTTTGGATTTTCCCCACTAACCAAAACCTTTCAAAGAATTTCGTTTTTGCGAGATTGATAACTATATAAGTATCAATAAATTCTACAAATTCAGTGGGATTTGTCTAATTTCTTAAAAAAGTGTTAAAACGTGTGGAGACACCTATACATAACAACAATTTCACGTTCGCATGCAGGGTAGTATGGGTTTGTTTGTGTAAAGCGTCCAATTGTAAAAATCGTCGTTTCTTGCGGTAAAAACACGATTTCTCTATAAATGTTAATAAAATCTCTGTATTCCAACCGATTGTGCTAATTCTTTCACAGAGTGTTTAATATACATGACTAAACAGTATTATGTCACTGGTTTCGATTTTCCCCACTAACCAAAGCATTCAAAAAATTTCGTTTTTGCGAGATTTATAACTATATAAATATCAATAAAAAATCTACAAATTCCAATGGATTTGTCTAATTTCTTAAAAAAGTGTTAAAATCTTGTGGAATCACCTATATATAACAACAATTTCACGTTCGCATGCAGGGGAAAATGGGTTTGTTTGTGTAAAGAGTCCAATTGTATAAATCGTCATTTCTTTCGGTAAAAACACGATTTTTCTATAAACGTTAATAAAATCTCTGTATTCCAACCGATTGTGCTAATTCTTGCACAGAGTGTTTAATATAGATGACTAAACAATATTATGTCACTGGTTTCGATTTTCCCCACTAACCAAAATCTTTAAAAAAATTTCCTTTTGCTAGATTTATAACTATATAAATATCAATAAAATCTACAAATTCAGTAGGATTTGTCTAATTTCTTAAAAAAGTTTTAAATTCGTGTGGAATCACCTATATATAACAACAATTTCATGTTCGCATGCAGGGGAATATGGGTTTTTATGTGTAAATCGTCCAATTGTAAAAATCGTCATTTCTTGCGGTAAAAACACGATTTTTCTATAAATGTTAATAAAATCTCTGTATTCCATCCGATTGTGCTAATTCTTTCACAGAGAGTTTAATATACGTGACTAAACAGTATTATGTCACTGGTTTCGATTTTCCCCACTAACCAAAATCTTTCAAATTATTTCGTTTTTGCGAGATTTATAACTATATAAATATCAATAAAATCTACAAATTCCGTGGGATTTGTCTCATTTCTTAAAAAAATATTAAATTCGTGTGGAATCACCTATATACAACAACAATTTCACGTTCGCATGCAGGGGAATATGGGTTTGTATGTGTAAACGTCCAATTGTAAAAATCGTTGTTTCTTGCGGTAAAAACACGAAATTTCTATAAATGTTAATAAAATCTCTGTATTCCAACCGATTGTGCTAATTCTTTCACAGAGTGTTTAGTATACATGACTAAACAGTATTATGTCACTGGTTTCGATTTTCCCCACTAACCAAAATCTTTGAAAAGATTTCGTTTTTGCGAGATTTATAACTATATAAATATAAATAAAATCTACAAATTCCGTGGGATTTGTCTAATTTCTTAAAAAAGTGTTAAATTCCTGTGGAATCACCTATATTTAACAACAATTTCACGTTCGCATGCAGGGGAATATGGGTTTGTATGTGTATCTCGTCCAATTGCAAAAATCGTTGTTTCTTGCGGTAAAAACACGATTTTTTTTAAACGTTAATAAAATCTCTGTATTCCAACCGATTGTGCTAATTCTTTCACAGAGTGTTTAATATACATGACTAAACAGTATCATAACACTGGATTCGATTTTACCCACTACCCAAAATCTTTCAAAAAATTTCGTTTTTGCGAGATTTATAACTATATAATAATGAATAAAATCTACAAATTCCGTGGGATTTGTGTAATTTCTTAAAAAAAAGTTAAAGTCGTGTGGAATCACCTACATATAACAACAATTTCACGTTCGCATGCAGGGGAATATGGGTTTGTATGTGTAAATCGTCCGATTGTAAAAATCGTCATTTCTTGCTGTAAAAACACGATTTTTCTATAAATGTTTATAAAATCTCTGTATTCCAACCGATTGTGCTAATTCTATCACAGAGAGTTTAATATACTTGACTAAACAGTATTATGTCACTGGTTTCGATTTTCCCCACTAAAAAAAATCATTCAAAAAATTTCGTATTTGCGAGATTAATAACTATATAAATATCAATAAATTCTACAAATTCAGTGGGATTTGTCTAATTTCTTAAAAAAGTGTTAAATTCGTGTGGAGTCACCTCTATATAACATCAATTTCACGTTCGCATGCAGGGGAATATGGGTTTGTTTGTGTAAAGCGTCCAATTGTATAAATCGTCATTTCTTGCGGTAAAAACACGATTTTTCTATAAACGTTAATAAAATCTCTGTATTCCAACCGATTGTGCTAATTCTTGCACTGAGTGTTTAATATACATGACTAAACAGTATTATATCACTGGTTTCGATTTTCCCCACTAACCAAAATCTTTCAAAAAATTTCGTTTTTGCGAGATTTATAACTATATAAATATGAATAAAATCTACAAATTCCGTGGGATTTGTCTAATTTCTTAAAAAAGTGTTAAATTCGTGTGGAGTCACATATATTCTAATAAGAATTTCACGTTCGCAAGCAGGGGAAAATGGGTTTGTTTGTGTAAATCGTCCAATTGTAAAAATCGTCATTTCTTGCGGTAAAAACACGATTTTTCTAAAAACGTTAATAAAATCTGTGTATTCCTACCGAATGTAATAATTCTTGCATAGAGTGTTTAATATACATGGCTAAACAGTATTATATCACTGGTTTCGATTTTCCCTACTAACCAAAATCTAAAAAAAAATTTCGTTTTTGCAAGATTTACAACTATATAATTATGAATAAAATTTACAAATTCATTGGGATTTGTCTAATTTCTTAAAAAAGTGTTAAATTCGTGTGGAATCACCTACATATAACAACAATTTCATGTTCGCATGCAGGGGAATATGAGTTTGTATGAGTAACTCGTCCTATTGTAAAAATCGTCGTTTCTTGCGGTAAAAACACGATTTTTCTATAAATGTTAATAAAATCTCTGTATTCCAACCGATTGTGCTAATTCTTTCACAGAATGTTTAATATACATGACTAAACAGTATTATATCATTGGTTTCGATTTTCCCCACTACCCAAAATCTTTCAAAAAATTTCGATTTGCGAGATTTATAACTATATAATTATGAATAAAATTTACAAATCCATTGGGATTTGTCTAATTTCTTAAAAAAGTGTTAAATTCGTGTGGAATCACCTACATATAACAACAATTTCATGTTCGCATGCAGGGGAATATGAGTTTGTATGAGTAACTCGTCCAATTGTAAAAATCGTCGTTTCTTGCGGTAAAAACACGATTTTTCTATAAATGTTAATAATATCTCTGTATTCCAACCGATTGTGCTAATTCTTGCATAGAGTGTTTAATATACATGACTAAACAGTATTAAGTCTCTGGTTTCGATTTTCCCCACTAACCAAAATCTTTCAAAATATTTCGTTTTTGCGAGATTTATAACTATATGAATATGAATAAAATCTACAAATTCCGTGGGATTTTTCTTAATTTCTTAAAAAAGTGTTAAATTCGTGTGGAATCACCTATATATAACAACAATATCATGTTCGCATGCTGAGGAATATGGGTTTGTATGAATAACTCGTCCAATTGTAAAAATCGTCGTTTCTTGCGGTAAAAACACGATTTTTCTATAAATGTTAATAAAATCTCTGTATTCCAACCGATTGTGCTAATTCTTTCACAGAGAGTTTAATTTACGTGACTAAACAGTATTATGTCACTGATTTCGATATTCCCCCTTAACCAAAATCTTTCAAAAAATTTCGTTTTTGCGAGATTTATAACTATATAAATATGAATAAAATCTACAAATTCCGTGGGATTTGTCTAATTTATTAAAAAAAAATTAAATTCGTGTGGAGGCACCTATATATATCAACAATTTCACGTTCGCATGCAGGGGAATATGGGTTTGTTTGTGAAAATCGTTCAAATGGAAAAATCGTCATTTCTTGCGGTAAAAACACGATTTTTCTATAAACGTTAATAAAATCTCTGTATTCCAACCGATTATGCTAATTCTTTCACAGAGTGTTTAGTATACATGACTAAACAGTATTATGTCACTGGTTTCGATTTTCCCCACTAACCAAAATCTTTGAAAAAATTTCGTTTTTGCGAGATTTATAACTATATAAATATCAATAAAATCTACAAATTCCGTGCGATTTGTCTAATTACTTAAAAAAGTGTTAAATTCGTGTGGAGTCACCTATTTATAACAACAATTTCACGTTCGCATGCTGAGGAATAAGGGTTTGTATGTGTAACTCGTCCAATTGTAAAAATCGTCGTTTTTTGCGGTAAAAACACGATTTTTCTATAAATGTTAATAATATCTCTGTATTCCAACCGATTGTGCTAATTCTTTCACAGAGTGTTTAATATACATGACTAAACAGTATTATATCACTGGTTTCGATTTTCCCCACTACCCAAAATCTTTAAAAAAATTTTGTTTTTGCGAGATTTTTAACTATATAATTAAGAATAAAATCTACAAATTCCGTGGGATTTCTCTAATTTCTTAAAAAAGTGTTAAATTCGTGTGGAATCACCTACATTTAACAACAATTTCACGTTCGCATGCAGGGGAAAATGGGTTTGTATGTGTAAATCGTCCAATTGTAAAAATCGTTATTCCTTGCGGTAAAAAAACGATTTTTCTATAAATGTTAATAAAATCTCTTTATTCCAAACGATTGTGCTAATTCTTGCACAGAGTGTTTAATATACATGACTAAACAGTATTATATCACTGGTTTCGATTTTCCCCAATAACCAAAATCTTTAAAAAAATTTCCTTTTTGCGAGATTTATAACTATATAAATATGAATAAAATCTACAAATTCCGTGGGATTTGTCTAATTTCTTAAAAAAGTGTTAAATTCGTGTGGAATCACCTACATATAACAACAATTTCACGTTCGCATGCAGGGGAATATGGGTTTGTATGTGTAAATCGTCCAATTGTACAAATCGTCATTTATTGCGGTAAAAACACGATTTTTCTATTAATGTTAATAAAGTCTCTGTATTCCAACCGATTGTGCTAATTCTTTCACAGAGAGTTTCATGTACGTGACTAAACAGTATTATGTCACTGGTTTGGATTTTCCCCACTAACCAAAACCTTTCAAAAAATTTCGTTTTTGCGAGATTGATAACTATATAAGTATCAATAAATCTACAAATTCCGTGGGATTTGTCTAATTTCTTAAAAAAGTGTTAAATTCGTGTGGAGTCACCTGTATTCTAACAACAATTTCACGTTCGCATGCAGGGGAATATGGGTTTGTATGTGTAAATCGTCCAATTGTAAAAATCGTCATTTCTTGCGGTAAAAACACGATTTTTTTATAAACGTCAATAAAATCTCTGTATTCCAACCGATTGTGCTAATTCTTGCACTGAGTGTTTAATATACATGACTAAACTGTATTATATCACTGGTTTCGATTTTCCCCTCTAACCAAAATCTTTCAAAAAATTTCGTTTTTGCGAGATTTATAACTATATAAAAATGAATAAAATCTACAAATTCCGTGGGATTTGTCTAATTTCTTAAAAAAGTGTAAAATTCGTGTGGAATCACCTATATATAACAACAATTTCACGTTCGCATGCTGAGGAATATGGGTTTGTATGTGTAACTCGTCCAATTGTAAAAATCGTTGTTTCTTGCGGTAAAAACACGATTTTTCTATAAATGTTAATAAAATCTCTGTATTCCAACCGATTGTGCTAATTCTTTCACAAAGAGTTTAATATACGAGACTAAACACTATTATGTCACTAGTTTCGATTTTCCCCACTAACCAAAATCTTTAAAAAAATTTCGTTTCTGCGAGGTTTATAACTATATAAATATGAATAAAATCTACAAATTCCGTGGGATTTCTCTAATTTCTTAAAAAAGTGTTAAATTCGTGTGGAATCACCTATATATAACAACAATTTCACGTTCGCATGCAGGGGAAAATGGGTTTGTTTGTGTAAAGAGTCCAATTGTATAAATCGTCATTTCTTGCGGTAAAAACTCGATTTTTCTATAAACGTTAATAAAATCTCTGTATTCCAACCGATTGTGCTAATTCTTGCACAGAGTGTTTAATATAGATGAATAAACAGTATTATGTCACTGGTTTCGATTTTCCCCACTAACCAAAATATTTAAAAAAATTTCCTTGTTGCGAGATTTATAACTATATAAATATAAATAAAATCTACAAATTCAGTGGGATTTGTCTAATTTCTTAAAAAAGTGTTAAATTCGTGTGGAATCACCTATATATAACAACAATTTCATGTTCGCATGCAGGGGAATATGGGTTTGTATGTGTAAATCGTCCAATTGTAAAAATCGTCATTTCTTGCGGTAAAAACACGATTTTTCTATAAATGTTAATAAAATCTCTGTATTCCATCCGATTGTGCTAATTCTTTCACAGAGATTTTAATATACGTGACTAAACAGTATTATGTCACTGGTTTCGATTTTCCCCACTAACCAAAATCTTTCAAATTATTTCGTTTTTGCGAGATTTATAACTATATAAATATCAATAAAATCTACAAATTCCGTGGGATTTGTCTCATTTCTTAAAAAAATGTTAAATTCGTGTGGTATCACCTATATATAACAACAATTTCACGTTCGCATGCAGGGGAATATGGGTTTGTATGTGTATCTCGTCCAATTGTAAAAATCGTCGTTTCTTGCGGTAAAAACACGATTTTTCTATAAATGTTAATAAAATCTCTGTATTCCAACCGATTGTGCTAATTCTTTCACAGAGTGTTTAATATACATGACTAAACAGTATTATAACACTGGATTCGATTTTACCCACTACCCAAAATCTTTCAAAAAATTTCGTTTTTGCGAGATTGATAACTATATAATAATGAATAAAATCTACAAATTCCGTGGGATTTGTGTAATTTCATAAAAAATTGTTAAAGTCGTGTGGAATCACCTACATATAACAACAATTTCACGTTCGCATGCAGGGGAATATGGGTTTGTATGTGTAAATCGTCCAATTATAAAAATCGTTATTTCTTGCTGTAAAAACACGATTTTTCTATAAATGTTTATAAAATCTCTGTATTCCAACCGATTGTGCTAATTCTATCACAGAGAGTTTAATATACTTGACTAAACAGTATTATGTCACTGGTTTCGATTTTCCCCACTAACCAAAATCATTCAAAAAATTTCGTTTTTGCGAGATTGATAACTACATAAATATCAATAAATTCTACAAATTCCGTGGGATTTGTCTAATTCTTAAAAAAGTGTTAAATTCGAGTGGAGTCACCTATATTCTAACAACAATTTCACGTTCGCATGCAGGGGAATATGGGTTTGTATGTGTAAATCATCCAATTGTAAAAATCGTCGTTTCTTGCGGTAAAAACATGATTTTTTTTATAAATGTTAATAAAATCTCTGTATTCCAACCGATTGTGCTAATTCTTTCACAGAGAGTTTAATATACGAGACTAAACACTATTATGTCACTAGTTTCGATTTTCCCCACTAACCAAAATCTTTCAAAAAATTTCGTTTCTGCGAGATTTATAACTATATAAATATGAATAAAATCTACAAATTCAGTGGCATTTGTCTAATTTGTTAATAAAGTGTTAAATTCGTGTGGAATCACCTATATATAACAACAATTTCACGTTCGCATGCAGGGGAATATGGGTTTGTATGTGTAAATCGTCCAATTATATTAATCGTCATTTCTTGGGGTAAAAACACGATATTTCTATAAACGTTAATAAAATCTCTGTATTCCAACCGATTGTGCTATTTCTTGCACAGAGTGTTTAATATAGATGAATAAACAGTATTATGTCACTGGTTTCGATTTTCCCCACTAACCAAAATATTTAAAAAAATTTCCTTGTTGCGAGATTTATAACTATATAAATATAAATAAAATCTACAAATTCAGTGGGATTTGTCTAATTTCTTAAAAAAGTGTTAAATTCGTGTGGAATCACCTATATATAACAACAATTTCATGTTCGCATGCAGGGGAATATGGGTTTGTATGTGTAAATCGTCCAATTGTAAAAATCGTCATTTCTTGCGGTAAAAACACGATTTTTCTATAAATGTTAATAAAATCTCTGTATTCCATCCGATTGTGCTAATTCTTTCACAGAGATTTTAATATACGTGACTAAACAGTATTATGTCACTGGTTTCGATTTTCCCCACTAACCAAAATCTTTCAAATTATTTCGTTTTTGCGAGATTTATAACTATATAAATATCAATAAAATCTACAAATTCCGTGGGATTTGTCTCATTTCTTAAAAAAATGTTAAATTCGTGTGGTATCACCTATATATAACAACAATTTCACGTTCGCATGCAGGGGAATATGGGTTTGTATGTGTATCTCGTCCAATTGTAAAAATCGTCGTTTCTTGCGGTAAAAACACGATTTTTCTATAAATGTTAATAAAATCTCTGTATTCCAACCGATTGTGCTAATTCTTTCACAGAGTGTTTAATATACATGACTAAACAGTATTATAACACTGGATTCGATTTTACCCACTACCCAAAATCTTTCAAAAAATTTCGTTTTTGCGAGATTTATACCTATATAAATATGAATAAAATCTACAAATTCCGTGGGATTTTTCTGATTTCTTAAAAAAGTGTTAAATTCGTGTGGAATCACCTATATATATATGGCAAGAATTTCACGTTCGCATGCTGAGGAATATGGGTTTGTATGAGTAACTCGTCCAATTGTAAAAATCGTCGTTCCTTGCGGTAAAAACACGATTTTTCTATAAATGTTAATAAAATCTCTGTATTCCAACCGATTGTGCTAATTCTTTCACAGAGTGTTTAATATACATGACTAAACAGCATTATCTCCCTGGTTTCGATTTTCCCCACTACCCAAAATCTTTCAAAAAAATTCGTTTTTGCGAGATTTTTAACTATATAATTATAAATAAAATCTACAAATTCCGTGGGATTTGTCTAATTTCTTAAAAAAAGTGTTAAATTCGTGTGGAATCACCTACATATAACAACAATTTCACGTTCGCATGCAGGGGAATATGGGTTTGTATGAGTAAATCATCCAATTGTAAAAATCGTCGTTTCTTGCGGTAAAAACACGATTTTTCTATAAATGATAATAAAATCTCTGTATTCCATCCGATTGTGCTAATTATTTCACAGAGTGTTTAATATACATGACTAAACAGTATTATATCACTTGTTTCAGTTTCCCCCACTACCCAAAATCTTTCAAAAAATTTTTTTTTGCGAGATTTATAACTAAATAATTATGAATTAAATCTACAAATTCCGTGGGATTTGTCTAATTTCCTAAAAAAGTCTTAAATTCCTGTGGAATCACCTACATATAACAACAATTTCACGTTCGTATGCAGGGGAATATGGGTTTGTATGTGAAAATCGTTCAAATGGAAAAATCGTCATTTCTTGCGGTAAAAACACGATTTTTCTATAAACGTTAATAAAATCTCTGTATTCCAACCGATTGTGCTAATTCTTTCACAGAGTGTTTAATATACATGACTAAACAGTATTATGTCACTGGTTTCGATTTTCCCCACTAACCAAAATCATTCAAAAAATTTCGTTTTTGCGAGATTTATAACTATATAAATATCAATAAAATCTACAAATTCCGTGGGATTTGTCTAATTTCTTAAAAAAGTGTAAAATTCGTGTGGAATCACCTATATATAACAACAATTTCACGTTCGCATGCTGAGGAATATGGGTTTGTATGTGTAACTCGTCCAAATGTAAAAATCGTTCTTTCTTGCGGTAAAAACACGATTTTTTTATAAATGTTAATAAAATCACTGTATTCCAACCGATTGTGCTAATTCTTTCACAGAGAGTTTAATATACGAGACTAAACACTATTATGTCACTAGTTTCGATTTTCCCCACTAACCAAAATCTTTCAAAAATTTCGTTTCTGCGAGATTTATAACTATATAAATATGAATAAAATCTACAAATTCCGTGGGATTTATCTAATTTCTTAAAAAGTGTTAAATTCGTGTGGAATCACCTATATATAACAACAATTTCACGTTCGCATGCAGGGGAAAATGGGTTTGTTTGTGTAAAGAGTCCAATTGTATAAATCGTCATTTCTTGCGGTAAAAACACGATTTTTTTTAAATGTTAATAAAATCTCTGTATTCCATCCGATTGTGCTAATTCTTTCACAGAGAGTTTAATATACGTGACTAAACAGTATTATGTCACTGGTTTCGATTTTCCCCAATAACCAAAATCTTTCAAATTATTTCGTTTTTGCGAGATTTATAACTATATAAATATCAATAAAATCTACAAAATCCGTGGGATTTGTCTCATTTCTTAAAAAAATGTTAAATTCGTGTGGAATCACCTATATATAACAACAATTTCACGTTCGCATGCAGGGGAATATGGGTTTGTATGTGTAAACGTCCAATTGTAAAAATCGTCGTTTCTTGCGGTAAAAACACGAATTTTCTATAAATGTTAATAAAACCTCTGTATTCCAACCGATTGTGCTAATTCTTTCACAGAGTGTTTAGTATACATGACTAAACAGTATTATGTCACTGGTTTCGATTTTCCCCACTAACCAAAATCTTTGAAAAGATTTCGTTTTTGCGAGATTTATAACTATATAAATATGAATAAAATCTACAAATTCCGTGGGATTTGTCTAATTTCTTAAAAAAGTGTTAAATTCCTGTGGAATCACCTATATTTAACAACAATTTCACGTTCGCATGCAGGGGAATATGGGTTTGTATGTGTATCTCGTCCAATTGTAAAAATCGTCGTTTCTTGCGGTAAAAACACGATTTTTCTATAAATGTTAATAAAATCTCTGTATTCCAACCGATTGTGCTAATTCTTTCACAGAGTGTTTAATATACATGACTAAACAGTATTATAACACTGGATTCGATTTTACCCACAACCCAAAATCTTTAAAAAAATTTCGTTTTTGTGAGATTTATAACTATATAATAATGAATAAAATCTACAAATTCCGTGGGATTTGTGTACTTTCATAAAAAAGAGTTAAAGTCGTGTGGAATCACCTACATATAACAACAATTTCACGTTCGCATGCAGGGGAATATGGGTTTGTATGTGTAAATCGTCCAATTGTAAAAATCGTTATTTCTTGCTGTAAAAACACGATTTTTCTATAAATGTTTATAAAATCTCTGTATTCCAACCGATTGTGCTAATTCTATCACAGAGAGTTTAATATACTTGACTAAACAGTATTATGTCACTGGTTTCGATTTTCCCCACTAACCAAAATCATTCAAAAAATTTCGTTTTTGCGAGATTGATAACTATATAAATATCAATAAAATCTACAAATTCCGTGGGATTTGTCTAATTCTTAAAAAAGTGTTAAATTCGAGTGGAGTCACCTATATTCTAACAACAATTTTACGTTCGCATGCAGCTGAATATGGGTTTGTATGTGTAAATCATCCAATTGTAAAAATCGTCGTTTCTTGCGGTAAAAACACGATTTTTTTATAAATGTTAAAAAAATCTCTGTATTCCAACCGATTGTGCTAATTCTTTCACAGAGAGTTTAATATACGAGACTAAACACTATTATGTCACTAGTTTCGATTTTCCCCACTAACCAAAATCTTTCAAAAAATTTCGTTTTTGCGAGATTTATAACTATATAAATATCAATAAAATCTACAAATTCCGTGGGATTTGTCTAATTTGTTAAAAAAGTGTTAAATTCGTGTGGAATCACCTATATATAACAACAATTTCACGTTCGCATGCAGGGGAAAATGGGTTTGTTTGTGTAAAGAGTCCAATTGTATAAATCGTCATTTCTTGCGGTAAAAACACGATTTTTCTATAAACGTTAATAAAACCTCTGTATTCCAACCGATTGTGCTACTTCTTGTACAGAGTGTTTAACATACATGACTAAACAGTATTATCTCACAGGTTTCGATTTTTCCCACTAACCAAAATCTTTCAAAAAATTTCGTTTTTGCGAGATTTATAACTATATAAATATAAATAAAATCTACAAATTCAGTGGCATTTGTCTAATTTGTTAATAAAGTGTTAAATTCGTGTGGAATCACCTATATATAACAACAATTTCACGTTCGCAAGCAGGGGAATATGGGTTTGTATGTGTAAATCGTCCAATTATATTAATCGTCATTTCTTGGGGTAAAAACACGATATTTCTATAAACGTTAATAAAATCTCTGTATTCCAACCGATTGTGCTAATTCTTGCATAGAGTGTTTAATATACATGACTAAACAGTATTATATCACTGGTTTCGATTTTTCCCACTAACCAAAATCTTTCAAAAAATTTCGTTTTTGCGAGATTTATACCTATATAAATATGAATAAAATCTACAAATTCCGTGGGATTTTTCTGATTTCTTAAAAAAGTGTTAAATTCGTGTGGAATCACCTATATATAACAAGAATTTCACGTTCGCATGCTGTGGAATATGGGTTTGTATGAGTAACTCGTCCAATTGTAAAAATCGTCGTTCCTTGCGGTAAAAACACGATTTTTCTATAAATGTTAATAAAATCTCTGTATTCCAACCGATTGTGCTAATTCTTTCACAGAGTGTTTAATATACATGACTAAACAGCATTATCTCCCTGGTTTCGATTTTCCCCACTACCCAAAATCTTTCAAAAAAATTCGTTTTTGCGAGATTTTTAACTATATAATTATAAATAAAATCTACAAATTCCGTGGGATTTGTCTAATTTCTTAAAAAAGTGTTAAATTCGTGTGGAATCACCTACATATAACAACAATTTCACGTTCGCATGCAGGGGAACATGGGTTTGTATGTGTAAATCGTCCAATTGTAAAAATCGTCATTTCTTGCGGTAAAAACACGAGTTTTCTATAAATGTTAATAAAATCTCTGTATTCCAACCGATTGTGCTAATTCTTTCACAGAGAGTTTAATATACGTGACTAAACTGCATTATGTCACTGGTTTCGATTTTCCCCACTAACCAAAATCTTTCAAAATATTTCGTTTTTGCGAGATTGATAACTATATAAATATAAATAAAATCTACAAATTCCGTGGCATTTGTCTAATTTCTTAAAGAAGTGTTAAATTCGTGTGGAGTCACCTATATATAACAACAATTTCACGTTCACAAGCAGGGGAATATGGGTTTGTTTGTGTAAAGCGTCCAAATGTATAAATCGTCATTTCTTGCGGTAAAAACAAGATTTTTCTATAAACGTTAATAAAATCTCTGTATTCCAACCGATTGTGCTAATTCTTGCACAGTGTGTTTAATATACATGACTAAACAGTATTATATCACTGGTTTCGATTTTCCCCACTAACCAAAATCTTCCAAAAAATTTCGTTTTTGCGAGATTTATAACTATATAAATATGAATAAAATCTACAAAATCCGTGGCATTTGTCTAATTTACTAAAGAAGTGTTAAATTCCTGTGGAATCACCTATATATAACAGCAATTTCACGTTCGCATGCAGGGGAATATGGGTTTGTATGTGTAAATCGTCCAATTGTATAAATCGTCGTTTCTTGCGGTAAAAACACGATTTTTTTATAAATGTTAATAAAATCTCTGTAATCCAACCGATTGTGCTAATTCTTTCAGAGAGTGTTTAATATACATGACTAAACAGTATTATGTCACTGGTTTCGATTTTCCCCACTAACCAAAATCTTTCAACAAATTTCTTTTTTGCGGGATTTATAACTATATAAATATCAATAAATTCTACAAATTCCGTGGGATTTGTCTAATGTTTTAAAAATTGTTAAATTCGTGTGGAATCACCTATATATAAAAAAATTTCACGTTCGCATGCTGAGGAATATTGGTTTGTATGTGTAACTCGTCCAATTGTAAAAATCGTCGTTTCTTGCGGTAAAAACACGATTTTTCTATAAATGTTAATAAAATCTCTGTATTCCAACCGATTGCGCTAATTCTTTCACAGAGTGTTTAATATACATGACTAAACAGTATTATATCACTGGTTTCGATTTTCCCCACTACCCAAAATCTTTCAAAAAATTTCGTTTTTGCGAGATTTATAACTATATAAATATGAATAAAATCAACAAATTCCTTTGGATTTGTCTAATTTCTTAAAAAAGTGTTAAATTCGTGTGGAATCACCTATATGTATCAACAATTTCACTTTCGCATGCTGGGGAATAAGGGTTTGTATGAGTAAATAGTCCAATTGTAAAAATCGTCATTTCTTGCGGTAAAAACACGATTTTTCTATAAATGTTAATAAAATCTCTGTATTCCAACCCATTGTGCTAATTCTTTCACAGAGAGTTTAATATACGTGACTAAACAGTATTATGTCACTAGTTTCGATTTTCCCCACTAACCAAAATCTTTCAAAAAATTTCGTTTTTGCGAGATTTATAACTATATATATATGAATAAAATCTACAAATTCCGTGGGATTTGTCTAATTTCTTAAAAAAGTGTTAAATTCGTGTGGAATCACCTATATGTTACAACAATTTCACGTTCGCATGCAGGGGAATATGGGTTTGTATGAGTAAAGAGTCCAATTGTATAAATCATCATTTCTTGCGGTAAAAACACAATTTTTCTATAAATGTTAATAAAATCTCTGTATTCCAACCGATTGTGCTAATTCTTTCACAGAGAGTTTAATATACGAGACTAAACTGTATTATGTCATTGGTTTCGATTTTCCCCACTAACCAAAATCTTTCAAAATACTTCGTTTTTGCGAGATTGATAACTATATAAATATCAATAAAATCTACAAATTCCGTGGGATTTGTCTAATTTCTTAAAAAAGTGTTAAATTCGTGTGGAGTCACCTATATATAACAACAATTTCACGTTCGCAAGCAGGGGAATATGGGTTTGTTTGTGTAAAGCGTCCAAATGTATAAATCGTCATTTCTTGCGGTAAAAACACGATTTTTCTATAAATGATAATAAAATCTCTGTATTCCATCCGATTGTGTTAATTCTTTCACAGAGTGTTTAATATACATGACTAAACCGTATTATATCACTGGTTTCGATTTTCCCCACTACCTAAATCTTTCAAAAAATTTCGTTTTTGCGAGATTTATAACTATATAATTATGAATAAAATCTACAAATTCCGTGGGATTTGTCTAATTTCTTAAAAAAGTGTTAAATTCGTGTGGAGTCACCTATATATAACAACAATTTCACGTTCGCATGCAGGGGAATATGGGTTTGTATGTGTAAATCGTCCAATTGTAAAAATCGTTATTTCTTGCTGTAAAAACACGATTTTTCTATAAATGTTTATAAAATCTCTGTATTCCAACCGATTGTGCTAATTCTATCACAGAGAGTTTAATATACTTGACTAAACAGTATTATGTCACTGGTTTCGATTTTCCCCACTAACCAAAATCATTCAAAAAATTTCGTTTTTGCGAGATTGATAACTATATAAATATCAATAAAATCTACAAATTCCGTGGGATTTGTCTAATTCTTAAAAAAGTGTTAAATTCGAGTGGAGTCACCTATATTCTAACAACAATTTTACGTTCGCATGAAGGGGAATATGGGTTTGTATGTGTAAATCATCCAATTGTAAAAATCGTCGTTTCTTGCGGTAAAAACACGATTTTTTTATAAATGTTAAAAAAATCTCTGTATTCCAACCGATTGTGCTAATTCTTTCACAGAGAGTTTAATATACGAGACTAAACACTATTATGTCACTAGTTTCGATTTTCCCCACTAACCAAAATCTTTCAAAAAATTTCGTTTCTGCGAGATTTATAACTATATAAATATGAATAAAATCTACAAATTCCGTGGGATTTGTCTAATTTCTTAAAAAAGTGTTAAATTCGTGTGGAATCACCTATATATAACAACAATTTCACGCTCGCATGCACGAGAAAATGGGTTTGTTTGTGTAAAGAGTCCAATTGTTTAAATCGTCATTTCTTGCGGTAAAAACACGATTTTTCTATAAACGTTAATAAAACCTCTGTATTCCAACCGATTGTGCTACTTCTTGTACAGAGTGTTTAACATACATGACTAAACAGTATTATGTCACAGGTTTCGATTTTTCCCACTAACCAAAATCTTTCAAAAAAATTCGTTTTTGCGAGATTTATAACTATATAAATATGAATAAAATCTACAAATTCAGTGGCATTTGTCTAATTTGTTAATAAAGTGTTAAATTCGTGTGGAATCACCTATATATAACAACAATTTCACGTTCGCAAGCAGGGGAATATGGGTTTGTATGTGTAAATCGTCCAATTATATTAATCGTCATTTCTTGGGGTAAAAACACGATATTTCTATAAACGTTAATAAAATCTCTGTATTCCAACCGATTGTGCTAATTCTTGCATAGAGTGTTTAATATACATGACTAAACAGTATTATATCACTGGTTTCGATTTTTCCCACTAACCAAAATCTTTCAAAAAAATTTCGTTTTTGCGAGATTTATACCTATATAAATATGAATAAAATCTACAAATTCCGTGGGATTTTTCTGATTTCTTAAAAAAGTGTTAAATTCGTGTGGAATCACCTATATATAACAAGAATTTCACGTTCGCATGCTGAGGAATATGGGTTTGTATGAGTAACTCGTCCAATTGTAAAAATCGTCGTTCCTTGCGGTAAAAACACGATTTTTCTATAAATGTTAATAAAATCTCTGTATTCCAACCGATTGTGCTAATTCTTTCACAGAGTGTTTAATATACATGACTAAACAGCATTATCTCCCTGGTTTCGATTTTCCCCACTACCCAAAATCTTTCAAAAAAATTCGTTTTTGCGAGATTTTTAACTATATAATTATAAATAAAATCTACAAATTCCGTGGGATTTGTCTAATTTCTTAAAAAAGTGTTAAATTCGTGTGGAATCACCTACATATAACAACAATTTCACGTTCGCATGCAGGGGAACATGGGTTTGTATGTGTAAATCGTCCAATTGTAAAAATCGTCATTTCTTGCGGTAAAAACACGATTTTTCTATAAATGTTAATAAAATCTCTGTATTCCAACCGATTGTGCTAATTCTTTCACAGAGAGTTTAATATACGTGACTAAACTGTATTATGTCACTGGTTTCGATTTTCCCCACTAACCAGCATCTTTCAAAATATTTCGTTTTTGCGAGATTGATAACTATATAAATATCAATAAAATCTACAAATTCCGTGGGATTTGTCTAATTTCTTAAAAAGTGTTAAATTCGTGTGGAGTCACCTATATATAACAACAATTTCACGTTCGCAAGCAGGGGAATATGGGTTTGTTTGTGTAAAGCGTCCAAATGTATAAATCGTCATTTCTTGCGGTAAAAACAAGATTTTTCTATAAACGTTAATAAAATCTCTGTATTCCAACCGATTGTGGTAATTCTTGCACAGTGTGTTTAATATACATGACTAAACAGTATTATATCACTGGTTTCGATTTTCCCCACTAACCAAAATCTTCCAAAAAATTTCGTTTTTGCGAGATTTATAACTATATAAATATGAATAAAATCTACAAAATCCGTGGCATTTGTTTAATTTACTAAAAAAGTGTTAAATTCCTGTGGAATCACCTATATATAACAGCAATTTCACGTTCGCATGCAGGGGAATATGGGTTTGTATGTGTAAATCGTCCAATTGTATAAATCGTCGTTTCTTGCGGTAAAACACGATTTTTATATAAATGTTAATAAAATCTCTGTATTCCAACCGATTGTGCTAATTCTTTCAGAGAGTGTTTAATATACATGACTAAACAGTATTATGTCACTGGTTTCGATTTTCCCCACTAACCAAAATCTTTCAACAAATTTCTTTTTTGCGAGATTTATAACTATATAAATATCAATTAATTCTACAAATTCCGTGGGATTTGTCTAATGTTTTAAAAATTGTTAAATTCGTGTGGAATCACTTATATATATAACAAAAATTTCACGTTCGCATGCTGAGGAATATTGGTTTGTATGTGTAACTCGTCCAATTGTAAAAATCGTCGTTTCTTGCGGTAAAAACACGATTTTTCTATAAATGTTAATAAAATCTCTGTATTCCAACCGATTGCGCTAATTGAATCGGTCATTGCAGAAAGGGGATAAGTCATAAAATCTTACTTTTGAGATAATCAATAAAAACTGTTTTCCTCTTCCAATACTGGAGCAATCCTCATAAATATTTTTTCTTACCTTGTTTATGAGTAGTGAAGTATAATACATCATGTTAGACATCTGACATCTCATACACTTTTGTTTAAAGTTGTTTAATCGAACCATGACTTATCCCCTTTCTGCAAGGAATTGTTAAATATAAAATATATATATATATATATATATAATTTACAATTTTGGGCTAATGTGATATTTGAAAACAAACTAAATGTTAATAATTACAAAGATAACGATGTTTTTGTGTGTAATTACTACATTACTGTCACCATTTACATAATTATTTTTGCATTTTAATCATTATTCTTACTACAGGAATGTACCAATATGTGATTTTGTATCACAGTTTTAACTCAAAACTCTACTTTTAAACTAATACTTAAAAACTGCATATAGGAGAGCACAATAAAAATACACTAAAGTACTACACAAAATCATTTGTTTCAATTGTTATAGAGTGTATTGTTAGACGTTGGAAGCCATGTCATTTGTAGATTCCTTGTCACAAGGTGGCCAGTTCAGGATCTCTTCGTAAAAGGAAGTGTGTTCCAATGGAATGTATTGCCTCACTTTCGATACGTCTCCAAGTTTTTTTCGTATTAATGGGAATTTTCCCATTGTATGCTTTTGTGTAAGCATTACTATGCGTCCAGAACCGGGTTTTTTTCATACAGAATCTGTGTTTCCTCATTTCACTACCAATGAACAAACTGACAGTCACACATCCTGTATCATCTTTAGAGTAAACAAATTCACTGAATCGTGCTGAAGAAAACATGTTCTTATCTTTCCCTTTCTTCCTCAGTGTGTCTAATGAGCAGGTGGTTTTCTTGTAATGCTCTGGCCACCAGTATTTAAAATTCAAAATATCATCAGTAGTAACTGATTCTGCAGAAAATCTGTTGTTTGTGTTTGCCTGGTGGATCAAGGTATTGTATTGGTCTGCCACATTTACCCTGTCTGTCTTCCTTAGTTTGCGCTTCACTACACCAAAGTTACGGTCACAGGGACGAAATGAATGGCATCTTTGTGGAAAATAATGCATTATTTTGTTAAATCTCCCCATTTGGATCAGTGCAAGCAACAATTGAATTAAGGTATGATTTTTATTTTGCCCTCCACAGTTATCAGAGAAAAGATACAATTCCTTGACTGAAGAAGGGACATTATTTTCAATGTAGTTCAGAAGGAACACACTTCATTTGAAGATTTGTGGCCTATACCTTCATGATAGGAATAGAAGTGCGCCGTATAGTCTTTGAAATTGTGAATGTTGAAAATTGATGACCCAAAGTTGCGTCTAAACAAACAATGAGTAGTTTCTTATCCACATTGTTCTCCAGTCGTACGGGCTGCTACAGCCTTCCCAATAGAAATGACGTTCCAATGCCTTCAGTTAATTTTTCTTATTTACATTTCTGCGGTAGTTAATTTCATTGCGTTTACGTTTACCACTAATAACACAGTTTTCTTTCCCTGGGTCACTTATTACTTCTAGCTTATCTGCCATTTTCCTTATCAGCTGATGGGCGCGTAACTCATTAGATCCGCTGCACTCAGTTGCGTCACGTCGTCAGTCAGTGCAGAAAGAAGGTAAGTCGCTGACTTGTCTCCTTTCTGCAATGACTGCGCTGCTTATGGTACTCTGTTTTGCGTTGAGAATGAGCAAATTTGTCCCATTTCTGTATGGAAATGTGTGTCTAGGTCTGGAGAAAACAATGGCACTCTTAACTCGTTTTCGCGTTTTTCATGACTTATCCCCTTTCTGCAATGACCGATTCAATTCTTTCACAGAGTCTTTAATATACATGACTAAACAGTATTATATCACTGATTTCGATTTCCCCACTACCCAAAATCTTTCAAAAAATTTCGTTTTTGCGAGATTTATAACTATATAAATATGAATAAAATCAACAAATTCCTTTGGATTTGTCTAATTTCTTAAAAAAGTGTTAAATTCGTGTGGAATCACCTATATGTATCAACAATTTCACGTTCGCATGCAGGGGAATAAGGGTTTGTATGAGTAAATAGTCCAATTGTAAAAATCGTCATTTCTTGCGGTAAAAACACGATTTTTCTATAAATGTTAATAAAATCTCTGTATTCCAACCGATTGTGCTAATTCTTTCACAGAGAGTTTAATATACGTGACTAAACAGTATTATGTCACTAGTTTCGATTTTCCCTACTAACCAAAATCTTTAAAAAAATTTCGTTTTTGCGAGACTTATAACTATATAAATATGAATAAAATCTACAAATTCCGTGGGATTTGTCTAATTTCTTAAAAAAGTGTTAAATTCGTGTGGAATCACCTACATATAACAACAATTTCACGTTCGCATGCAGGAGAATATGGGTGTGTATGTGTAAATCGTCCAATTGTAAAAATCGTCATTTCTTGCGGTAAAAACACAATTTTTCTATAAATGTTAATAAAATCTCTGTATTCCAACCGATTGTGCTAATTCTTTCACAGAGAGTTTAATATACGAGACTAAACTGTATTATGTCATTGGTTTCGATTTTCCCCACTAACCAAAATCTTTCAAAATACTTCGTTTTTGCGAGATTGATAACTATATAAATATCAATAAAATCTACAAATTCCGTGGGATTTGTCTAATTTCTTAAAAAAGTGTTAAATTCGTGTGGAGTCACCTATATATAACAACAATTTCACGTTCGCAAGCAGGGGAATATGGGTTTGTTTGTGTAAAGCGTCCAAATGTATAAATCGTCATTTCTTGCGGTAAAAACACGATTTTTCTATAAATGATAATAAAATCTCTGTATTCCATCCGATTGTGTTAATTCTTTCACAGAGTGTTTAATATACATGACTAAACCGTATTATATCACTGGTTTCGATTTTCTCCACTACCTAAATCTTTAAAAAAATTTCGTTTTTGCGAGATTTATAACTATATAATTATGAATAAAATCTACAAATTCCGTGGGATTTGTCTAATTTCTTAAAAAAGTGTTAAATTCGTGTGGAATCACCTACATATAACAACAATTTCACGTTCGCATGCAGGGGAATATGGGTTTGTATGTGTAAATCGTCCAATTGTAAAAATCGTCATTTCTTGCGGTAAAGACACGATTTTTCTATAAATGTTAATAAAATCTCTGTATTCCAACCGATTGTGCTAATTCTTTCACAGTGAGTATAATATACGAGACTAAACTGTATTATGTCACTGGTTTCGAATTTCCCCACTGACCAAAATCTTTCAAAATATTTCGTTTTTGCTAGATTGATAACTATATAAATATCAATAAAATCTACAAATCCGTGGGATTTGTCTAATTTCTTAAAAAAGTGTTAAATTCGTGTGGAGTCACCTATATATAACAACAATTTCACGTTCGCAAGCAGGGGAATATGGGTTTGTTTGTGTAAAGCGTCCAAATGTATAAATCGTCGTTTCTTGCGGTAAAAACACGATTTTTCTATAAATGTTAATAAAATCTCTGTATTCCAACCGATTGCGCTAATTCTTTCACAGAGTGTTTAATATACATGACTAAACAGTATTATATCACTGGTTTCGATTTTCCCCACTACCCAAAATCTTTCAAAAAATTTCGTTTTTGCGAGATTTATAACTATATAAATATGAATAAAATCTACAAATTCCGTGGGATTTGTCTAATTTCTTAAAAAAGTGTTAAATTCGTGTGGAATCACCTATATGTATCAACAATTTCACGTTCGCATGCAGGGGAATAAGGGTTTGTATGAGTAAATCGTCCAATTGTAAAAATCGTCATTCCTGCGGTAAAAACACGATTTTTCTGTAAATGTTAACAAAATCTCTGTATTCCAACCGATTGTGCTAATTCTTTCACAGAGAGTTTAATATACGTGACTAAACAGTATTATGTCACTAGTTTCGATTTTCCCCACTAACCAAAGGCTTTCAAAAAATTTCGTTTTTGCGAGATTTATAACTATATAAATATGAATAAAATCTACAAATTCCGTGGGATTTGTCTAATTTCTTAAAAAAGTGTTAAATTCGTGTGGAATCACCTATATGTAACAACAATTTCACGTTCGCATGCAGGGGAATAAGGGTTTGTATGAGTAAATCATCCAATTGTAAAAATCGTCGTTTCTTGAGGTAAAAACACGATTTTTCTATAAATGTTAATAAAATCTCTGTATTCCATCCGATTGTGCTAATTATTTCACAAAGTGTTTAATATACATGACTAAACAGTATTATATCACTGGTTTCAATTTCCCCCACTACCCTAAATCTTTCAAAAAATTTCTTTTTTGCGAGATTTATAACTATATAATTATGAATAAAATCTACAAATTCCGTGGGATTTGTCTAATTTCCTAAAAAAGTATTAAATTCCTGTGGAATCACCTACATATAACAACAATTTCACGTTCGCATGCAGGGGAATATGGGTTTGTATGTGTAAATCGTCCACTTGTAAAAATCGTCATTTCTTGCGGTAAAAACACGATTTTTCTATATATGTTAATAAAATCTCTGTATTCCAACCGATTGTGCTAATTCTTTTACAGAGAGTTTAATATACGTGACTAAACTGTATTAAGTCTCTGGTTTCGATTTTCTCCACAAACCAAAATCTTTCAAAATATTTCGTTTTTGCGAGATTGATAACTATATAAATATCAATAAAATCTACAAATTCCGTGGGATTTGTCTAATTTCTTAAAAAAGTGTTAAATTCGTGTGGAGTCACCTATATATAACAACAATTTCACGTTCGCAAGCAGGGGAATATGGGTTTGTTTGTGTAAAGCGTCCAAATGTATAAATCGTCATTTCTTGCGATAAAAACACGATTTTTTTATAAACGTTAATAAAATCTCTATATTCCAACCGATTGTGCTAATTCTTGCACAGAGTGTTTAATATACATGACTAAACAGTATTATATCACTGATTTCGATTTTCCCCACTAACCAAAATCTTTCAAAAAATTTCGTTTTTGCGAGATTTATAACTATATAAATATGAATAAAATTTACAAATTCCGTGGAATTTGTCTAATTTCCTAAAAAAGTGTTAAATTCCTTTGTAATCACCTATATATAAGAACAATTTCAAGTTCGCAAGCAGGGGAATATGGGTTTGTATGTGTAAATCGTCCAATTGTATAAATCGTCGTTTCTTGCGGTAAAAACACGATTTTTCTATAAATGTTAATAAAATCTCTGTATTCCAACCGATTGCGCTAATTCTATCACAGAGTGTTTAATATACATGACTAAACAGTATTATATCAGTGGTTTCGATTTTCCCCACTACCCAAAATCTTTCAAAAAATTTCGTTTTTGCGAGATTTATAACTATATAAATATGAATAATATCTATAAATTCCGTGGGATTTGTCTAATTTCTTAAAAAAGTGTTAAATTCGTGTGGAATCACCTATATGTATCAACAATTTCACGTTCGCATGCAGGGGAATAAGGGTTAGTAAGAGTAAATCGTCCAATTGTATAAATCGTCGTTTCTTGCGGTAAAAACACGATTTTTCTGTAAATGTTAATAAAATCTCTGTATTCCAACCGATTGCGCTAATTCTTTCACAGAGTGTTTAATATACATGACTAAACAGTATTATATCACTGGTTTCGATTTTCCCCACTACCCAAAATCTTTCAAAAAATTTTGTTTTTGCGAGATTTATAACTATATAAATAAGAATAAAATCTACAAATTCCGTGGGATTTGTCTAATTTCCTAAAAAAGTGTTAAATTCGTGTGGAATCACCTATATGTATCAACTACTTCACTTTCGCATGCAGGGAAAAAAGGGTTTGTATGAGTAAATCGTCCAATTGTAAAAATCGTCAAATCTTTCGGTAAAAACACGATTTTTTTATAAATGTTAATAAAATCTCTGTATTCCAACCGATTGTGCTAATTCTTTCACAGAGAATTTAATATACGTGACTAAACAGTATTATGTCACTAGTTTCGATTTTCCCCACTAACCAAAGTCTTTCAAAAAATTTCGTTTTTGCGAGATTTATAACTATATAAATATGAATAAAATCTACAAATTCCGTGGGATTTGTCTAATTTCTTAAAAAGTGTTAAATTCGTGTGGAATCACCTATATGTAACAACAATTTCACGTTCGCATGCATGGGAATATGGGTTTGTATGAGTAAATCGTCCAATTGTAAAAGTCTTCGTTTCTTGCGGTAAAAACTCGATTTTTCTATAAATGTTAATAAAATCTCTGTATTCCTACCGATTGTGCTAATTCTTTCACAGAGAGTTTAATATACGTGACTAAACAGTAATATATCACTGGTTTCGATTTTCCCCACTACCCAAAATCTTTCAAAAAATTTCGTTTTTGCGAGATTTATAACTATATAAATATGAATAAAATCTACAAATTCCGTGGAATTTGTCTAATTTCTTAAAAAAGTGTTAAATTCGTGTGGAATCACCTATATATAACAACAATTACACGTTCGCATGACAGGGGAAAATGGATTTGTTTGTGTAAAGAGTCCAATTGTATAAATCGTCATTTCTTGCGGTAAAAACACGATTTTTCTATAAACGTTAATAAAATCTCTGTATTCCAACCGATTGTGCTAATTCTTGCACAGAGTGTTTAATATACATGACTAAACAGTATTATGTCACTGGTTTCGATTTTCCCCACTAACCAAATTCTTTCAAAAAATTTCGTTTTTGCGAGATTTATAACTATATAAATATCAATAAAATCTACAAATTCCGTGGGATTTGTCTAATTTGTTAAAAAAATGTTAAATTCGTGTGGAATCACCTATATGTAACAACAATTTCACGTTCGCATGCGGGGGAATTTGGGTTTGTTTGTGTAAATCGTTCAATTGTAAAAATCGTCGTTTGTTGCGGTATAAACACTATTTTGCTATAATAGTTAATAAAATCTCTATCTTCCAATCGATTATGGGAATTCTTTCACAGGGTGTTTAATATACATGATTGAAGAGTATTATATCATTGGTTTCGATTTTGCCCAAAAACCATAATCTTTCAAAAAATGTCGTTTTTGCAAGATTTATAACTTTATAAATATGAATAAAATCTACAAATTCCGTGGGATTTGTCTAATTTCTTAAAACAATGTTAAATTCATGTGGATTCACCTATATATCACAACAATTTCACGTTCGCATGCAGAGGAATATGGGTTTGTATGAGTAACTCGTCCAATTGTAAAAATCGTCGATTCTTGCGGTAAAAACACGATGTTTCTATAAATGTTAATAAAATCTCTGTATTCCAACCGATTGTGCTAATTCTTTAACAGAGTGTTTAATATACATGACCAAACAGTATTATATCACTGGTTTCGATTTAACCAACTACCCAAAATCTTTCAAAAAATTTCGTTTTTGCGAGATTTATAACTATATAATTATGAATAAAATCTACAAATTCCGTGGGATTTGTCTAATTTATTAAAAAAGTGTTAAATTTGTGTGGGATCACCTATATTCTAACAACAATTTCACGTTCGCATTCAGGGGAAAATGGGTTTGTATGTGCAAATCGTCCAATTGTAAAAATCGTCGTTTCTTGCGGTAAAAACACGATCATTCTATAAATAATAATAAAATAAATGCATTCCAACCGATTGTGCTAATTCTTTCACAGAGTGTTTAACATACATGACTAAACAGTATTATTTCACTGGTTTCGATTTTCCCCACTAACCAAAATCTTTCAAAAAATTTCTTTTTAGCGAGATTTATAACTATATAAATATGAATAAAATCTACAAATTCCTTGGGATTTGTCTAATTTCTTAAAAAAGTGTTAAATTCCTGTGGAATCACCTATATATCACAACTATTTCACGTTCGCATGCAGGGGAATGTGGGTTTGAATGTGTAAATCGTCCAATTGTAAAAATCGTCGTTCTTGCGGTAAAAACACGATTTTTCTATAAATGTTAATAAAATCTCTGTATTCCAACCGATAGTGCTAATTCTTTCACAGAGTGTTTAATATACATTACTAAACAGTATTATGTCACTGGTTTCGAGTTTCCCCACTAACCAAAATCTTTCAAAAAAATTCGTTTTTGCGAGATTTATAACTATATAAATATGAATAAAATCTACAAATTCCGTGGGATTTCTCTAATTTCTTATAAAAGTGTTAAATTCGTGAGGAATCACCTATATATAACAATAATTTCACGTTCGCATGCAGGGGAATATGGGTTTGTATGTGTAAATCGTCCAATTGTAAAAATCGTCGTTTCTTGCGGTAAAAACATGATTTTTCTATAAATGTTAATAAAATCTCTGCATTCCAACCGATTGTGCTAATTCTTTCACAGAGTGTTTAATGTACATGTCTAAACAGTATTATCTCCCTGGTTTCGATTTTCCCCACAAACGAAAATCTTTCAAAACATTTCGATTTTGCGAGATTTATAACAATATAAATATGAATAAAATCTACAAATTCCGTGGGATTTGTCTAATTTCTTAAAAAAGTGTTAAATTCGTGTGGAATCACTTATATATAACAACAATTTCACGTTCGCATGCAGGGGAATATGGGTTTGTATGTGTATATCGTCCAATTGTAAAAATCGTCTTTTCTTGCGGTAAAAACACGATTTTGCTATAAACGTTAATGAAATCTCTATTTCCAACCGATTGCGCTAATTCTTTCACAGAGTGTTTAATATACATTATTGAACAGTATTATATCATTGGTTTCGATTTTCCCCACAAACCAAAATCTTTCAAAAAATTTTGTTTTTGCGAAATTTTTAACTATATAAATATAAATAAAATCTACAAATTCCGTGCGATTTGTCTAATTTCTTAAAACTGTTTGAAATTCATGTGGATTCTCCTATATTTAATAACAATTTCACGTTCGCATGCAGAGGAATATGGGTTTGTGTAAATCGTCGTTTCTTGTGGTAAAAACACGATTTTGCTATAAACGTTAATAAAACCTCTATATTCCAACCGATTGTGCTAATTCTTTCACAGAGTGTTTAACATACATGCCTAAACTTTATTATATCACAGGTTTCGATATTCCCCACAAACCAAAATCTTTCAAAAAATTTCGTTTTTGCGAGATTTTTAACTATATTAATATAAATAAAATCTACAAATTCCGTGCGATTTGTCTAATTTCTTAAAAAAATGTTAAATTCAAGTGGATTCACCTATATATAACAACAATTTCACGTTCGCACGCGGGGGAATATGGGTTTGTTTGTGTAAATCGTCCAATTGTAAAAATCGTCGTTTCTTGCGGTAAAAACACGATTTTGTTATAAACGTTAATCTCTATATTCCAATCGATTGTGGGAATTCTTTCACAGGGTGTTTAATATACATGACTGAAGAGTATTATATCATTGGTTTCGATTTTGCCCAAAAACCATAATCTTTCAAAAAATGTCGTTTTTGCAAGATCTATAACTGTATAAATATGAATAAAATCTACAAATTCCATGGGATATGTCTAATTTCTTAAAACAATGTAAAATTCATGTGGATTCTCCTATATATAAGAACAATTTCACGTTCACATGCAGAGGAATATGGGTTTGTTTGTGTAAATCGTCCAATTGTAAAAAAACTCGTTTCTTGCGGTAAAAACACGATTTTCCAATAAACGTTAATAAAATCTCTATATTCTAACCGATTGTGCTAATTCTTTCACAGAGTGTTTAATATACATGATTGAACAGGATTATATCATTGGTTTCGATTTTCCCCACAAACCATAATCTTTCAAAAAATTTCGGTTTTGCGAGATTTTTAACAATATAAATATGAATAAAATCTTCAAATTCCTTGCGATTTGTCAAATTTCTTAAAAAATATTAAATTCATGTGGATTTACCTATATATAACAACAATTTCACTTTCGCATGCGAGGGAATATGGGTTTGTATGTGTAAATTGTCCAATTGTAAAAATCGTCGATACTTGCGGTAAAAACACGATTTTGCTATAAACGTTAATAAAATCTCTATATTCCAATCGATTGTGCTAATTCTTTCACAGAGTGTTTGATATACATGATTGAACAGGATTATATCATTGGGTTCGAATTTCCCCACAGACCAAAATCTTTCAAAAAATTTCGTTTTTGCGAGATTTTTAATTATATAAATATCAATATATAATCTACAAATTCCTTGCGATTTGTCTAATTTCTTTAAAAAATGTTAAATTCAAGTGGATTCACCTATATATAACAACAATTTCACGTTCGCATGCGGGGGAATATGGGTTTGTTTGTGTAAATCGTCCAATTGTAAAAATCGCCGTTTTTTGCGGTAAAGACACGATTTTGCTATAAACGTTAATGAAATCTATATATTCCAACCGATTGGGCTAATTCTTTCACAGAGTGTTTAATATACAAGATTGAACTGTATTATATCATTGGTTTCGATTTTCCCCACAAACCAAAATCTTTCAAAAAATTTCGTTTTTGCGAGATTTTTAACTATATAAATATGAATAAAATCTTCAAATTCTTTGCGATTTGGCAAATTTTAAAAAAAAAGTTAAATTCATGCGGATTCACCTATATGTAACAACAATTTCACGTTCGCATGCGGGGGAATATGGGTTTGTATGTGTAAATCGTCCAATTGTAAAATCGTCGTTTCTTGCGGTAAAAACACGATTTTGCTATAAACGTTAATAAAATCTCTATATTCCATCCGATTGTGGTAATTCTTTCACTGAGTGTTTAATGTACATGATTGAACAGTATTATATCATTGGTTTCGATTATCCCAACAAACCAAAATCTTTCAAAATATTTCGTTTTTGCGAGATTTTTAACTATATAAATATGAATAAAATCTACAAATTCCGTGCGATTTGTCTAATTTCTTAAAACAATGTTAAATTCATGTGGATTCACCTATATATAACAACAATTTCAAGTTCTCATGCTGAGGAATATGGGTTTGTTTGTGTAAATCGTCCAATTGTAAAAATCGTCTTTTCTTGTGGTAAAAACACGATTTTGCTATAAACGTTAATAAAACCTCTATATTCCATCCGATTGTGCTAATTCTTTCAAAGAGTGTTTAACATACATGCCTAAACTGTATTATATGACTGGTTTCGATATTCCCCACAAACCAAAATCTTTCAAAAAATTTTGTTTTTGCGAGATTTTTAACTATATAAATATTAATAAAATCTACAAATTCCGTCGATTTGTCTAATTTCTTAAAAAATGTTAAATTCAAGTGGATTCACCTATATACAACAACAATTTCACGTTCGCATGCGGGGGAATATGGGTTTGTTTGTGTAAATCGTCCAATTGAAAAATCGTCGTTTCTTGCGGTTTAAACACTATTTTGCTATAAACGTTAATAAAATCTCTATATTCCAACCAATTGTGGTAATTCTTTCACAGAGTGTTTAATATACACAACATAAATCGCCATATTGTAAACAGTTAACCTCAAATCAACACTTTGGTCACTATTCCCGACCTTTTCTTCTTTTAACTTGAGTAATTCTTAACTCATAAGTTGACTAATTTTAAGGCTCTTTGTTATTTGTAAAGGAGGTTGGTAGTAGTGACTGAGGAGATAAGATTGCCATAAAGCAGCTCTGTGTTTTCATACTCATATTTAACACAATTCCCATATTTATATTCATAGCATCATATTTAAAGATACTTAAAATACTCACTAATCATTTGATATATAAATCATAAATTCATAACATCCATTTTCCACGCAATTTTGTAATAATATACTTCGCATTTCATACACAACATAAAACGCCATATTGTTAACAGTTAGCCTAAAATCAACACTTTGGTCACTATTCCCGACCTTTTCTTCTTTTAACTTGAGTAATTCTTAACTCATAATTTGACTAATTTTAAGTCTCTTTGTTATTTGTAAAGTTGAAATATTTAATTGATACATAAGTAGGCCTAATTGTAACACCTAATATAGAACGTGTTTACATATTTTAACAAGGACTAGACTAAATTATTAATAGCACATTTCAATATAAATAATATTGTTGGTTAAGAAATTGCGTGTGTTAAATAACATAAATAGTGAAGTTGCATCAAGACTGAAATATAAGTGCAGTGAAGTGACGTATCGTGTAGATTAACGTCGACAAGTGTTGTACCGGATAGTGAAGTGATAAAGTGTAGTGTTGGTCCATTGAAATATTGTAGTGTGGTGATACTTCAAAGTAGAAATAATTTAAAACATAAATAGTGAAGTTTCATCTAGACCGAAATATAAGTGCAGTGACGTGTCGTGTAGTTTCAACGTCGAAAAGTGTGGTATAGTGAAGTGATAAAGTGTAGTGTTGGCCTATTGAAATATTATAGTGTGGTGATACTAAAGGGTAGAAGTAACCTAAAACTAATATACGTAAGTACATTAAATTGAAAAGTGAGTGAAATTGAATTTGTAAATAAGGTACAGTATATACATAATGTGTGCTATGGCTGCTCTGTCTGGAAACTGTCGTAGTTGTAGAAGGATTGTAGTGAAAGGATTGGTATGTAATAATTGTAATTTCTGTTTTCATTGGAAATGTATAGATATAGATCCTGATAATTTTGTTGACAAAGGTAGTTGGGAATGTAGTGATTGTATATATGATAGAAAGATGCGCGATCAACTGGAGAGAATCAGAGCCTTAGAATTGGAATTAGATGAGGCAAAGTGTGAAATTAATAAATTGAGAGCTTTGAAGGATAGCATTAGTGTTTCGAATAAAGAGAGATCTCACACTTGGATGAAACCGAAGAATTCCAAATCTAGGAGTAGACGTTTCTCTGCGGATGATGCTGCATCAATCAAACTGACCAACAAATTCAGTGCTCTTCAAGCAATGAATGTTGATCAGGAGAACTCAGACCCAGTATCGACACTAGTAAAGGTAAGTCAGAAAACAGATAAGGTTAATGATTGTAGGAGTAAAGTATTGATTTTAGGAGGCAGCCATGCAAGAGGTATTTCCTCACTTTTGAAGTCGAAACTGGGCGATGAGTTTGAAGTATCTAGTGTATGTAAGCCTAATGCTCCTCTCAAGAATGTTGTTGAGGATATGATGAAATTGAGCTCAGAATTTTCTAAGAGGGATCATGTAGTTATAGTGGGTGGGCCAGGTAATAGTATTGATAACGATTGTAACTATTCTATTGAGAAAGATGTCAACAACATAATTGATATGAGCAGCCATACCAATGTGGGATTTCTCAGTCTTTTCAGCAGGTACGACAAGCCGTATCTTCACAGGAGGGTGCGGAGCGTGAATATGCGGCTTGAGCGGGCTCTGATGAGACCTGGGGCATCACACATTGGTTTGATAGATGTAAGCCCTATAA
The DNA here is from genome assembly GCF_040183065.1 of Periplaneta americana. NCBI lineage: Eukaryota > Metazoa > Arthropoda > Insecta > Blattodea > Blattidae > Periplaneta > Periplaneta americana. Next base: position 81,334 of record NW_027185536.1, on the reverse strand, counting down.
GAAGGTATGAATATACGTCACATGGCCTGCATCTGAATGGTAGAGGCAAGGAGCACCTTTCGGTTCTTATTGCTAATAGCATCAGAGGCAGCCATGTTAAAAAGCAGAGTTGTAATATTCCTGTGTTAGTTAATGCTAGGGCTTCTCCTTTTTTAGGTTAAACCTCCCACCAGTAAGGTGTTTGAAACAAGTTCAACTAAATTGTAAATGCTCTGATGTTTCTAGTAATGAACACAGTAACTGCACTATTTTTCATCAAAATATTAGGGGATTAAAACAAAAAACTGATGAATTGATCACTTCTTTAGCAACTCAAAAGCATAAACCTCAGATATTATGTATAACTGAACATCATATGAAGCAACAGGAAATACTACAACTGTCTTTACATGGATATGTATTAGGTTCTCATTTCTGTAGACATGTCTTCCAAAAAGGGGGTGCCTGTATTTTTATCAGAGAGGATCTATTATTTAGTAAAATTGATATATCTGATTTTTGCCTTGAACAAGATATTGAAATCTGTGGAATACAAATTCGTTATGAGATATCAAATTTAATTATCTTATGTGTTTATAGGGCGCCAATGGGAGATTATAAGAAATTTACAACTAACTTAGATTCATTATTGAAAAGACTTTATAAACCACATACCGAATTTGTAATCTGTGGTGACATAAACATAGATTATCTATCAGAAAGCTCACGTAAAAGAAAATTAAACTCACTTCTTGAAACTTATAATCTTAGTCACACAGTAAGTTTTCCAACCAGAACACAAGCTGGAAGTAGTACTGCCATTGATAATATATTTATAGATAAAAGTAGATTGAATTCCTATTCAACAGTACCATTAGACAATGGCCTGTCTGATCACGATGCACAAATTCTAAGTGTTTTCAATATGAGTGAAAAATTCCAAAGTGTTAATCTAAAAATAAAAAAAAAAAGGATTATAAATCCTGAATCTCTTCATCATTTAAAAACATGTCTACAAAATGAATCTAGGGAAAATGTATATGGTACCGATACCATTGATATTAATTCTAAATTTAATGCATTTTTCACTACATTTACGAATTATTTCAATGAATGTTTTCCAGTCAAGGTGGTGAAAAAATGTAAAAGTAAAAACATGTGGATAACTCAGGGAATTAAAATATCATGTACTAGAAAAAGGAATCTATATTTAATGAGTAGGAATAGTGATGATCCTCATGTTCTTAATTATTGCAAGAATTACTGTAAAACTTTGACAAAAGTTATAAAAGATGCAAAGAAAATGTATCTGAATGAAAAAATACAAAATTCAGATAATAAGATTAAAACTATTTGGGATATTATTAAAAATGAAACTAATCGATATTCAAAGAGTGAAAATATTACTTGCATTAAAATCAATAATAGTAAAATAGATAACCCAAAATCAATTGCAAATCATTTTAACGACTTCTATATAAATATTATTCAGAACTTAAACATTCAAGATTGTGCAGAAGATGCTGCACTTGGTTACCTAACTGATGCATTTAACACTGAGTTTTTAGGTCTCAAATTTATTCCCACTACCGCAGCAGAAATCATGCATGTGATAAAACAACTAAAAACAAAATATTCCTCTGGATATGATGAAATTCCAAGTAAAGTTCTGAAAGCTTGTTCTGAAATATTATCCCCTCCGTTAAGCTATCTATGCAATTTGTCAATGCAATGTGGTATTTTTCCAGTAAAACCAATATACAAAAAGGGAGATAAATGTACTATTGCTAATTACAGACCCATATCATTATTAACAACATTTTCAAAAGTGTTTGAGAAAGTTATGTATAATAGATTATATCATTACCTGGAGTCCAACAATATATTAGTTTTAGAACAGTTTGGATTTAGAAAACAAAAATCGACAGAGAATGCTGCTTTTAGTTTGGTGGATGAAATACTAAATTCATTAAATTCGAAACTACATGTAGGTGGGATTTTTTGTGACTTGGCTAAAGCATTTGATTGTGTAGACCATAGTATATTAGTAAAAAAATTGAAGTTTTATGGTATTAAAGATGAGATGTTGGGTTGGTTTACATCGTACTTATCAAATAGAAAACAAAAAGTAGAAATAAATGTACCAAATAGTCATAAAGTTACTTATTCAGAATTTAGAAATATTAAACATGGTGCTCCGCAGGGGTCAATTTTAGGTCCATTGTTGTTTCTAGTTTATATTAATGATTTAGCCTTGACCATAAACAATTCATCCCATGTAATTTTATTTGCAGATGATACAAGTGTAATTATTTCAAGCAAACAATACGATCATTTTATAAACACTTCTAATACAGTGCTGAATCTAATGAATGAATGGTTCCATGCAAATAAACTAGCACTTAATGTTGATAAAACCAGTGCAGTCAAATTTAGTACACACAATAGTGCTCAGGTTTCCTACAGTATTCGATTAAATGGAACTCATCTCAAAGAATCTATAAGCACAAAGTTTCTTGGATTAGAATTGGATAATCACTTGAACTGGAAAACGCATATAGAATGTATTACTCGTAAATTGAGCTCTGCTTGTTATGCATTAAGATCCTTATCTACTATTGGTGATATAAACTTACTTAAAATGTCATACTTTGCATATTTTCACTCTGTAATGAAATATGGATTAATATTCTGAGGTAACTCGTCTGAAGCTAAACACGTTTTTGTTTTACAAAAGAAAGCTATAAGAATAATGGCCGGTGTGCATAAAAGGACCTCATGTAAAAATATTTTCCGAAACTTAGAAATCTTGACTTTACCTTGTGAATACATTCTTTCCCTAATGATGCTGTATATTAAGAACCAAGATAAATTCAGTACTAATCAAGACATTCATCATTTTAATACAAGACATAAATCAGATCTTCATCTACCCTCTGTTAGTCTAAGCTGTTTTAAAAAAGGAGTTCGCTATTCATGCATAACAGTCTTCAATGCACTGCCTAATTATCTTAAAGATTTGAAGAACAACGAGAAAAGGTTCAGAAAAGAATTAACCAAATTTCTACATACTCATACCTTCTACACAATTGATGAATTGTTTATGCTTGTGAATTGAATTATTCTACTTAAATGACATGTACAATTTTATATAGCTCAACTAAAATATGTTTTTATAGTGACTTAATCTGTTTACTATGTATTGTATTTTTTGTTTAGCATAACTGATGAATTGTATGTACTGTAAATTGAATAGTATACTGTATAGGTCTACTGATGAATTGTTTAAGCTTATAAATTGAAATAATCTACTTCATATGAATTGTATAGCTTAACGAAAATACTAATTTGATTGTATATGTTTGTATAGTTTGGCTGATGAATTGTATATGTTCTTAAAATGATTACTAGTCTGTGTAGCTCTGCTGATGTATTGTATATAGACCTACTGTAAATTGAATGGTAATATGTATAGCTCAACTGATGAATTGTTTATGATTATAAATTGAATTAATCTACTTGATATTAATTGCACAAATTTGTATAGCTTAATGAAAGTATGCTACTTTGTATTGTATATATTTGTATAGATTTGGCCGATGAATTGTATATGCTTTAAATTGAATAGTAATCTATATAGCTCTACTGATAAATTGTTTGTGTTTGTAAATTGAAGTAGTTTGCATGATATGTATTATCAATTTCTGTATATCACAACTGGTTGAATTGTTTATGCCTTAAATTTAATTAAATTGTTTTGTATTATAATATAGCTCAACTTATGATAAATAATGTAAATTTAATAATCTGATAGGCTATGTGTTGTATACTTTTAGTAGAGCCATCGATGTAGCTCAGTCGACAGACTCGCTGGGCTGCTGATCCGGAGATGCGTTCGGGCTTGGGTTGGATCCCCTTTTGGACTTTGGTTTCTTCGGAGGTTTTCCCCAGCCGTGGGACTGAAGCCGGATGGTCTATGGCGAGTCCTTGGCATCAACCCCCTTGATTTGATTAACTGGTTGGGTTTTTCCGAGGTTTCCCCCACCGAAAAGGCAAATGCCGGGTAATATTTTGGCCAATCCTCGGTCCTCATCTCATCTCAATACATCTCGACAAAATGTAAAAAAAAAAATGTAAAAAAATTGTACAAAATTGTAAAAAATTGTAGAAAATTACTAAATTGTAAAACTATAAAAATTTGTAAAAATTGTAATTGTAATATTGTAAAATGTTGACATGTTCCTCAACTTAAAGCTTCATTGCTCATGTAAGATCTATGGAATAAAATAAATGAATGAATGAATGAATGAACAGTATTATATCATTGGTTTCGATTTTCCCCACAACCCAAAATCTTTCAAAAAATTTCGTTTTTGCAAGATTTATAACTGTATAAATTATGAATAAAATCTACACATTCCGTCGGATTTGTCTAATTTCTTAAAACAATGTTAAATTCATGTGGATGTACCTATATATCACAACAATTTCACGTTCGCATGCAGAGGAATATGGGTTTGTTTGTGTAAATCGTCCAATTGTAAAAATTGTCGTTTCTTGCGGTAAAAACACGATTTTGCTATAAACGTTAATGAAATCTTTATATTCCAACCGATTGTGCTAATTCTTTCACAGAGTGTTTAATATACATGATTGAGCAATATTATATCTTTGGTTTCGATTTTCCCCACAAACCAAAATCTTTCAAAAAATTTCGTTTTTGCAAGTTTTATAAATACATAGATATGAATAAAATCAACAAATTACAAGGGATTTGTCTAATTTCTTAAAACTATGTGAAATTCATGTGGATTCTCCTATATATAAAAACAATTTCACGTTCGCATGCAGAGGAATATGGGTTTGTTTGGGTAAATCGTCCAGTTGTAAATATCGTCGTTTCTTGCGGTAAAAACACGATTTTCCTATAATCGTTAATAAAATCTCTATATTCCAACCGATTGTGGTAATTCTTTCACAGAGTGTTTAATATACATGATTGAACAGGATTATATCATTGGTTTCGATTTTCCCCACAAACCAAAATCTTTAATAAAATTTCGTTTTTGCGAGATTTTTAACTATATAATTATGAATAAATTTTTCAAATTCCTTGCGATTTGTCAAATTTCTAAAAAAAATGTTAAATTCATGTGGATTCACCTATATATAACAACAATTTCACTTTCGCATGCGAGGGAATATGGGTTTGTATGTGTAAATGGTCCAATTGTAAAAATCGTCGATTCTTGGTGTAAAAACACGATTTTGCTATAAACGATAATAAAATCTCTATATTCCAACCGACTGTGCTAATTCTTTCACAGAGTGTTTAATATACATGATTGAACAGTATTATATCATTGGTTTCGATTTTCCCTACAAACTATAAACTTTCAAAAAATTTCGTTTTTGCAAGATTTATAACTGTATAATTATCAATAAAATCTGCAAATTCCGTGGGATTTGTCTAATTTCTTAAAACAATGTTAAATTCATGTGGATTCACCTATATATCACAACAATTTCACGTTCGCATGCAGAGGAATATGGGTTTGTTTGTGTTAATCGTCCAATTGTAAAAATCGTCGTTCTTGAGGTCAAACACGATTTTGCTATAAACGTTAATAAAATCTCTATATTCCAACCGATTGTGCTAATTCTTTCAGAGAGTGTTTAATAAACATGATTGAACAGTATTATATCATTGGGTTCGATTTTCCCCACAAACCAAAATCTTTAAAAAAATTTCGTTTTTGCAAGATTTATAACTGTATAAAAATGAATAAAATCTAAAAAATCCGTGGGATTTGTCTAATTTTTTAAAACAATGTTAAATTCATGTGGATTCACCTATATATCACAACAATTTCACGTTCGCATGCAGAGGAATATGGGTTTGTTTGTGTAAATCGTCCAATTGTAAAAATCGCCGTTTCTGGCGGTAAAAACACGATTTAGCTATAAACGTTAATGAAATCTCTATTTCCAACCGATTGTGCTAATTCTTTCACAGAGTTTTTAATATACATGATTGAACAGTATTATATCATTGATTTTGATTTTCCCCACAAAACAAAATCTTTCAAAAATTTCTATTTTGCGAAATTTTTAAATATATAAATATAAATAAAATCTATAAATTCCGTGCGATTTGTCTAATTTCTCAAAACTATGCGAAATTCATGTGGATTCACCTATATATAACAACAATTTCACGTTCGCATGCATAGGAATATGGGTTTGTTTGTGTAAATCGTCCAATTGTAAAAATCGTCTTTTCTTGTGGTAAAAATTCCATTTTGATATAAGCGTTAATAAAACCTGTATATTCCAACCGATTGTGCTAATTCCTTCACAGAGTGTTTAACATACATGCCTAAACTGTATTATATCACTGGTTTCGATATTCCCCACAAACCAAAATCTTTAAAAAAATTTCGTTTTTGCGAGATTTTTAACTACATAAATATCAATAAAATCTACAAATTCCGTGCGATTTGTCTAATTTCTTAAGAAAATGTTAAATTCAAGTGGATTCACCTATATATAACAACAATTTCAAGTTAGCACGCGGGGGAATATGGGTTTGTATGTGTAATTTGTCCAATTGTAAAAATCGTCGCTTCTTGCGGTAAAAAAACGATTTTGGTATAAACGTTAATAAAATCTCTATTTTCAAATCGATTGTGGGAATTCTTTCACTGGGTGTTTAATATACATGATTGAAGAGTATTATATCTTTGGTTTCGATTTTGCCCAAAAACCATAATCTTTCAAAAAATGTCGTTTTTGCAAGATTTATAACTGTATAAATATGAATAAAATTAACAAATTCCGTGGGATTTGTCTAATTTCTTAAAACAATGTTAAATTCATGTGGATTTACCTATATATCACAACAATTTCACGTTCGCATGCAGAGGAATATGGGTTTGTTTGTGTAAATCGTCCAATTGTAAAAATTGTCATTTCTTGCGGTAAAAACACGATTTTGCTATAAACGTTAATGAAATTTTTATATTCCAACCGATTGTGCTAATTCTTTCACAGAGTGTTTAATATACATGATTGAGCAATATTATATCTTTGGTTTCGATTTTCCAAACAAACCAAAATCTTTCAAAAAATTTCGTTTTTGCAAGTTTTATAAATACATAGATATGAATAAAATCAACAAATTACAAGGGATTTGTCTAATTTCTTAAAACTATGTGAAATTCATGTGGATTCTCCTATATATAAAAACATTTTCACGTTCGCATGCAGAGGAATATGGGTTTGTTTGGGTAAATCGTCCAGTTGTATATATCGTCGTTTCTTGCGGTAAAAACACGATTTTCCTATAATCGTTAATAAAATCTCTATATTCCAACCGATTGTGGTAATTCTTTCACAGAGTGTTTAATATACATGATTGAACAGGATTATATCATTGATTTCGATTTTCCCCACAAACCAAAATCTTTCATAAAATTTCGTTTTTGCGAGTTTTTTAACTATATAAATATGAATAAATTTCTCAAATTCCTTGCGATTTGTCAAATTTCTTAAAAAAATGTTAAATTCATGTGGATTCACCTATACATAACAACAATTTCACTTTCGCATGCGAGGGAATATGGGTTTGTATGTGTAAATGGTCCAATTGTAAAAATCGTCGATTCTTGGTGTAAAAACACGATTTTGCTATAAACGTTAATAAAATCTCTATATTCCAACCGACTGTGCTAATTCTTTCACAGAGTGTTTAATATACATGATTGAACAGTATTATATCATTGGTTTCGATTTTCCAAACAAACTAAAAACTTTCAAAAAATTTCGTTTTTTCAAGATTTATAACTGTATAAATATCAATAAAATCTACAAATTCCGTGGGATTTGTCTAATTTCTTAAAACAATGTTAAATTCATGTGGATTCATCTATATGTCACAACAGTTTCACGTTCGCATGCGGGGGAATATGGGTTTGTTTGTGTAAATCGTCCAATTGTAAAAATCGTCGTTTCTTGCGGTAAAAACACGATTTTGCTATAAACGTTAATAAAATCTCTACATTCCAAACGATTGTGGTAATTCTTTCACAGAGTGTTTAATATACATGATTGAACAGTATTATATCATTGGTTTCGATTTTCCCCACAAACTATAAACTTTCAAAAAATTTCGTTTTTGCAAGATTTATAACTGTATAAATATCAATAAAATCTACAAATTCCGTGGGATTTGTCTAATTTCTTAAAACAATGTTAAATTCATGTGGATTCACCTATATATCACAACAGTTTCACGTTCGCATGCAGAGGAATATGGGTTTGTTTGTGTAAATCGTCCAATTGTAAAAATCGTCGTTTCTTGCGGTAAAAACACGATTTTGCTCTAAACGTTAATGAAAACTCTATATTCCAACCGATTGTGCTAATTCTTTCACAGAGTGTTTAATATACTTGATTGAACAGTATTATATCATTGGTTTCGATTTGCCCCACAAACCAAAGTCTTTCAAAAAATTTCTTTTTTGCAAGATTTATAACTATTTAAATATGAATAAAATCTACAAATTCCATGGGATTTGTCTAATTTCTTAAAACTATGTGAAATTCATGTGGATTCTCCTATATATAACAACAATTTCACGATCGCATGCTGAGGAATCTGGGTTTGTTTGGGTAAATCGACCAATTGTAAAAATCGTCGTTTCTTGCGGTAAAAACACGATTTTGTTATAAACGTTAATAAAATGTCTATATTCCAACCGATTGTGCTAATTCTTTCACAGAGTGTTTAATATACATGATTGAACAGTATTATATCATTGGTTTCGATTTTCCCCACATACCAAAATCTTTCAAAAAATTTCGTTTTTGCGAGATTTTTAACTATATAAATATGAATAAAATCTTCAAATTCCTTCCGATTTGTCAAATTTCTTAAAATATGTTAAATTCATGTGGATTCACCTATATATAACAACAATTTCACGTTCGCATGCGGGGGAATATGGGTTTGTATGTGTAAATCGTCCAATTGTAAAAATCGTCGTTTTTTGCGGTAAAAACACGATTTTGTTATAAACGTTAATAAAATTTCTATATTCCAACCTATTGTGTTAACTCTTTGACAGAGTGTTTAATATACATGATTGAACAGTATTATATCATTGATTTCGATTTTCCCCACAAACCAAAATCTTTCAAAAAATTTCGTTTTTGCAAGATTTATAACTGTATAAATATGAATAAAATCTACAAAATCCGTGGGATTTGTCTAATTTCTTAAAACAATATTAAATTCATGTCGATTCACCTATATATCACAACAATTTCACGTTCGCATGCAGAGGAAAATGGGTTTGTTTGTGTAAATCGTCCAATTGTAAAAATCGTCTTTTCTTGCGGTAAAAACACGATTTAGCTATAAACGTTAATGAAATCTCTATTTCCAACCGATTGTGCTAATTCTTTCACAGAGTGTTTAATATACATGATTGAACAGTATTATATCATTGATGTCGATTTTCCCCACAAACCAAAATCTGTCAAAAAATTTCTATTTTGCGAAATTTTTAAAAATATAAATATAAATAAAATCTATAAATTCCGTGCGATTTGTCTAATTTCTTAAAACTATGTGAAATTCATGTGGATTCACCTATATATAACAACAATTTCACGTTCGCATGCAGAGGAATATGGGTTTTTTTGTGTAAATCGTCCAATTGTAAAAATCGTCTTTTCTTGTGGTAAAAACTCGATTTTGCTATAAACGTTAATAAAAACTGTATATTCCAACCGATTGCGCTAATTCCTTCACAGAGTGTTTAACATACGTGCCTAAACTGTATTATATCACAGGTTTCGATATTCCCCACAAACCAAAATCTAAAAAAAAATTTCGTTTTTGCGAGATTTTTAACTACATAAATATCAATAAAATCTACAAATTCCGTGCGATTTGTCTAATTTCTTAAGAAAATGTTAAATTCAAGTGGATTCACCTATAGATAACAATAATTTCACGTTAGCACGCGGGGGAATATGGGTTTGTATGTGTAATTCGTCCAATTGTAAACATCGTCGCTTCTTGCGGTAAAATAAATATTTTGCTATAAACGATAATAAAATCTCTATATTCAAATCGATTGCGGGAATTCTTTCACAGGGTGTTTAATATGCATTATTGAAGAGTATTATATCATTGGTTTCGATTTTGCCCAAAAACCATAATCTTTCAAAAAATGTCGTTTTTGCAAAATTTATAAATCTATAAATATGAATAAAATTTACAAATTCCGTGGGATTTGTCTAATTTCTTAAAAAAATGTTAAATTCAAGTGGATTCACCTATATATATCAACAATTTCACGTTCGCATGCGGGGGAATATGGGTTTGTATGTGTAAATCGTCCATTTGTAAAAATCGTCGTTTCTTGCGGTATAAACACCATTTTGCTATAAACGTTAATAAAAATTCTATATTCCAACCGATTGTGCTAATTCTTTCACAGAGTGTTTAATATACATGATTGAACAGTATTATATCATTGGTTTCGATTTTCCCCACAAACCAAAATCTTTCAAAAAATTTCGTGTTTGCAAGATTTATAACTATATAAATATCAATAAAATCTGCGAATTCCATGGGATTTGTCTAATTTCTTAAAACTATGTGAAATTCATGTGGAATCTCCTATATATAACAAAAAATTCACGTTCGTATGCAGAGGAATATGGGTTTGTTTGTGTAAATCGTCCAATTGTAAAAATCGTCGTTTCATGCGGTAGAAAAACACGATTTTGCTATAAACGTTAATAAAATCTCTATATTCCAACCTATCGTGTTAAGTCTTTCACAGAGTGTTTAATATACATGATTGAACAGTATTATATCATTGGTTTCGATTTTCCCCACAAACCAAAATCTTTAAAAAAATTTCGTTTTTGCGAGATTTTTAACTATATAAAAGAATAAAATATTCAAATTCCTTGCGATTTGTCAAATTTCTTAAAAAAATGTTGAATTAATGTGGATTCACCTACATATTACAACAATTTCACGTTCGCAAGCGGGGGAATATGGTTTTTTATGTGTAAATCGTCCAATTGTAAAAATCGTCGTTTCTTGCGGTAAAAAATCGATTTTGCTATAAACGTTAATAAAATCTCTATATCCCAACCGATTGTGCTACTTCTTTCACAGAGAGTTTAATATACAAGATTGAACAATATTAAATCACTGGTTTCGATATTCCGCACAAACCAAAATCTTTAAAAAAAATTTCGTTTTTGCGAGATATTTATCTATATAAAAATTAATAAAACCTACAAATTCCGTGCGATTTGTCTAATTTCTTAAAAAAATGTTAAATTCAAGTGGATTCACCTATATATAACAACAATTTCACGTTCGCATGCGGGGGAATATGGGTTTGTTTTTGTAAATCGTCCAATTGTAAAAATCGTCGTTTCTTGCGGTAAGAACTCGATTTTGGTATAAACGTTAATAAAATCTCTATATTCCAACCGATTGTGGTAATTCTTTCACAGAGTGTTTAATATACATGATTGAGCAGTATTATATCATTGGTTTCGATTTTCCCCACAAACCAAAATCTTTCAAAAAATTTCGTGTTTGGAAGATTTATAAATATATAAATATGAATAAAATCAACAAATTACAAGGGATTTGTCTAATTACTTAAAAATATGTGAAATTCATGTGGATTCTCCTATATATAAAAACAATTTCACGTTCGCATGCAGAGGAATATGGGTTTGTTTGTGTAAATCGTCCAATTGTAAAAATTGTCGTTTCTTGCGGTAAAAACACGATTTTGCTATAAACGTTAATGCAATCTTTATATTCCAACCGATTGTGCTAATTCTTTCACAAAGTGTTTAATATAGAAGATTGAACAGGATTATATCATTGGTTTCGATTTTCCCCACAAACCAAAATCTTTAAAAAAATTTCGTTTTTGCGAAATTTTTAACTATATAAAAATATCAATAAAATCCACAAATTCCGTGCGATTTGTCTAATTTCTTAAAAAAATGTTACATTCAAGTGGATTCACCTATATATATCAACAATTTCACGTTCGCATGCGGGGGAATATGGGTTTGTTTGTGTAAATCGTCCAATTGTAAAAATCGTCGTTTGTTGCGGTATAAACACGATTTTGCTTTAAACGTTAATAAAATCTCTATATTCCAACCGATTGTGCTAATTCTTTCACAGAGTGTTTAATATACATAATGGAAGAGTATTATATCATTGGTTTCGATTTTCCCCACAAACCAAAATCTTTCCAAAAATTTCGTTTTTGCAAGATTTATAACTATGTAGATATCAATAAAATCAACAAATTCCATGGGATTTGTCTAATTTCTTAAAACTATGTGAAATTCATGTAGATTCTCCCATATATAACAAAAATTTCACGTTCGCATGCAGAGGAACATGGGTTTGTTTGTGTAAATCGTCCAATTGTAAAAATCGTCGTTTCTTGCGGTAAAAAAAACGATTTTCCTATAAACGTTAATAAAATCTCTATATTCCAACCGATTGTGGTAATTCTTTCACAGAGTGTTTAATATACATGATTGAACAGGATTATATCATTGGTTTCGATTTTCCCCTCAAACTAAAATCTTTCAAAAAATTTTGTTTTTGCGAGATTTTTAACTAAATAAATATGAATAAAATCTTCAAATTTCTTGCGATTTGTCAAATTTCTTAAAAAATGTTAAATTCATGTGATTTCACCTATCAATAACAACAATTTCACGTTCGCATGCGGGGGGGAATATGTGTTTGTATGTGTAAATCGTCCAATTGTAAAAATCGTCGTTTCTTGCGGAAAAAACACGATTTTGCTATTAACGTTAATAAAATCTCTATATTCCAACCGATTGTGCTAATTCTTTCACAGAGTGTTTAATATACATAATGGAAGAGTATTATATCATTGGGTTCGATTTTCCCCACAAACCAAAATCTTTCAAACAATTTCGTTTTTGCGAGATTTTTAACTATATAAGTATCAATAAAATCTACAAATTCTATGGGATTTGTCTATTTTATTAAAACAATGTTAAATTCATGTGGATTCACCTATATATCACAACAATTTCACGTTCGCATGCAGAGGAATATGGGTTTGTTTGTGTAAATCGTTCAATTGTAAAAATCGTCTTTTCTTGCAGCAAAAACACGATTTTGCTATAAACGTTAATGAAATCTCTATTTCCAAACGATTATGCTAAATATTTCACAGAGTGTTTAACATAGAAAATTGAACAGTATTATATCATTGGTTTCTATTTTCCCCACAAACCAAAATCTTTAGAAAAATTTCGTTTTTGCGAAATTTTTAACTATATAAATATCAATAAAATCCACAAATTCCTTGCAATTTGTCTAATTTCTTAAAAAAATGTTAAATTCAAGTGGATTCACCTATATATAACAACAATTTCACTTTCGCATGCGGGGGAATATGGGTTTGTTTGTGTAAATCGTCCAATTGTAAAAATCGTCGTTTCTTGCGGTAAAAAGACGATTTTGCTATAAACGTTAATAAAATCTCTACATTCCAAACGATTGTGGTAATTCTTTCACAGAGTGTTTAATATACATGATTGAACAGTATTATATCATTGGTTTCGATTTTCCCCACAAACTATAAACTTTCAAAAAATTTCGTTTTTGCAAGATTTATTACTGTATAAATATCAATAAAATCTACAAATTCCGTGGGATTTGTCTAATTTCTTAAAACAATGTTAAATTCATGTGGATTCACCTATATATCACAACAGTTTCACTTTCGCATGCAGAGGAATATGGGTTTGTTTGTGTAAATCGTCCAATTGTAAAAATCGTCGTTTCTTGCGGTAAAAACACGATTTTGCTCTAAACGTTAATGAAAACTCTATATTCCAACCGATTGTGCTAATTCTTTCACAGAGTGTTTAATATACTTGATTGAACAGTATTATATCATTGGTTTCGATTTGCCCCACAAACCAAAGTCTTTCAAAAAATTTCTTTTTTGCAAGATTTATAACTATTTAAATATGAATAAAATCTACAAATTCCATGGGATTTGTCTAATTTCTTAAAACTATGTGAAATTCATGTGGATTCTCCTATATATAACAACAATTTCACGATCGCATGCTGAGGAATCTGGGTTTGTTTGTGTAAATCGACCAATTGTAAAAATCGTCGTTTCTTGCGGTAAAAACACGATTTTGTTATAAACGTTAATAAAATGTCTATATTCCAACCGATTGTGCTAATTCTTTCACAGAGTGTTTAATATACATGATTGAACAGTATTATATCATTGGTTTCGATTTTCCCCACAAACCAAAATCTTTCAAAAAATTTCGTTTTTGCGAGATTTTTAACTATATAAATATGAATAAAATCTTCAAATTCCTTCCGATTTGTCAAATTTCTTAAAATATGTTAAATTCATGTGGATTCACCTATATATAACAACAATTTCACGTTCGCATGCGGGGGAATATGGGTTTGTATGTGTAAATCGTCCAATTGTAAAAATCGTCGTTTTTTGCGGTAAAAACACGATTTTGTTATAAACGTTAAGAAAATTTCTATATTCCAACCTATTGTGTTAAATCTTTCACAGAGTGTTTAATATACATGATTGAACAGTATTATATCATTGATTTCGATTTTCCCCACAAACCAAAATCTTTCAAAAAATTTCGTTTTTGCAAGATTTATAACTGTATAAATATGAATAAAATCTACAAAATCCGTGGGATTTGTCTAATTTCTTAAAACAATATTAAATTCATGTCGATTCACCTATATATCACAACAATTTCACGTTCGCATGCAGAGGAAAATGGGTTTGTTTGTGTAAATCGTCCAATTGTAAAAATCGTCTTTTCTTGCGGTAAAAACACGATTTAGCTATAAACGTTAATGAAATCTCTATTTCCAACCGATTGTGCTAATTCTTTCACAGAGTGTTTAATATACATGATTGAACAGTATTATATCATTGATGTCGATTTTCCCCACAAACCAAAATCTGTCAAAAAATTTCTATTTTGCGAAATTTTTAAAAATATAAATATAAATAAAGTCTATAAATTCCGTGCGATTTTTCTAATTTCTTAAAACTATGTGAAATTCATGTGGATTCACCTATATATAACAACAATTTCACGTTCGCATGCAGAGGAATATGGGTTTTTTTGTGTAAATCGTCCAATTGTAAAAATCGTCTTTTCTTGTGGTAAAAACTCGATTTTGCTATAAACGTTAATAAAAACTGTATATTCCAACCGATTGCGCTAATTCCTTCACAGAGTGTTTAACATACGTGCCTAAACTGTATTATATCACAGGTTTCGATATTCCCCACAAACCAAAATCTAAAAAAAAATTTCGTTTTTGCGAGATTTTTAACTACATAAATATCAATAAAATCTACAAATTCCGTGCGATTTGTCTAATTTCTTAAGAAAATGTTAAATTCAAGTGGATTCACCTATAGATAACAATAATTTCACGTTAGCACGCGGGGGAATATGGGTTTGTATGTGTAATTCGTCCAATTGTAAACATCGTCGCTTCTTGCGGTAAAAAAAATATTTTGCTATAAACGTTAATAAAATCTCTATATTCAAATCGATTGCGGGAATTCTTTCACAGGGTGTTTAATATGCATTATTGAAGAGTATTATATCATTGGTTTCGATTTTGCCCAAAAACCATAATCTTTCAAAAAATGTCGTTTTTGCAAAATTTATAACTGTATAAATATGAATAAAATTTACAAATTCCGTGGGATTTGTCTAATTTCTTAAAAAAATGTTAAATTCAAGTGGATTCACCTATATATATCAACAATTTCACGTTCGCATGCGGGGGAATATGGGTTTGTATGTGTAAATCGTCCATTTGTAAAAATCGTCCTTTCTTGCGGTATAAACACCATTTTGCTATAAACGTTAATAAAAATTCTATATTCCAACCGATTGTGCTAATTCTTTCACAGAGTGTTTAATATACATGATTGAACAGTATTATATCATTGGTTTCGATTTTCCCCACAAACCAAAATCTTTCAAAAAATTTCGTGTTTGCAAGATTTATAACTATATAAATATCAATAAAATCTGCGAATTCCATGGGATTTGTCTAATTTCTTAAAACTATGTGAAATTCATGTGGAATCTCCTATATATAACAAAAAATTCACGTTCGTATGCAGAGGAATATGGGTTTGTTTGTGGAAATCGTCCAATTGTAAAAATCGTCGTTTCATGCGGTAGAAAAACACGATTTTGCTATAAACGTTAATAAAATCTCTATATTCAAATCGATTGCGGGAATTCTTTCACAGGGTGTTTAATATGCATTATTGAAGAGTATTATATCATTGGTTTCGATTTTGCCCAAAAACCATAACCTTTAAAAAAATTTCGTTTTTGCGAGATTTTTAACTATATAAAAGAATAAAATATTCAAATTCCTTGCGATTTGTCAAATTTCTTAAAAAAATGTTGAATTCATGTGGATTCACCTACATATTACAACAATTTCACGTTCGCAAGCGGGGGAATATGGTTTTTTATGTGTAAATCGTCCAATTGTAAAAATCGTCGTTTCTTGCGGTAAAAAAACGATTTTGCTATAAACGTTAATAAAATCTCTATATCCCAACCGGTTGTGCTACTTCTTTCACAGAGAGTTTAATATACAAGATTGAACAATATTAAATCACTGGTTTCGATATTCCGCACAAACCAAAATCTTTAAAAAAATTTCGTTTTTGCGAGATATTTATCTATATAAAAATTAATAAAACCTACAAATTCCGTGCGATTTGTCAAATTTCTTAAAAAAATGTTAAATTCAAGTGGATTCACCTATATATAACAACAATTTCACGTTCGCATGCGGGGGAATATGGGTTTGTTTTTGTAAATCGTCCAATTGTAAAAATCGTCGTTTCTTGCGGTAAGAACTCGATTTTGGTATAAACGTTAATAAAATCTCTATATTCCAACCGATTGTGGTAATTCTTTCACAGAGTGTTTAATATACATGATTGAGCAGTATTATATCATTGGTTTCGATTTTCCCCACAAACCAAAATCTTTCAAAAAATTTCGTGTTTGGAAGATTTATAAATATATAAATATGAATAAAATCAACAAATTACAAGGGATTTGTCTAATTACTTAAAAATATGTTAAATTCATGTGGATTCTCCTATATATAAAAACAATTTCACGTTCGCATGCAGAGGAATATGGGTTTGTTTGTGTAAATCGTCCAATTGTAAAAATTGTCGTTTCTTGCGGTAAAAACACGATTTTGCTATAAACGTTAATGCAATCTTTATATTCCAACCGATAGTGCTAATTCTTTCACAGAGTGTTTAATATAGAAGATTGAACAGGATTATATCATTGGTTTCGATTTTCCCCACAAACCAAAATCTTTAAAAAAATTTCGTTTTTGCGAAATTTTTAACTATATAAAAATATCAATAAAATCCACAAATTCCGTGCGATTTGTCTAATTTCTTAAAAAAATGTTACATTCAAGTGGATTCACCTATATATATCAACAATTTCACGTTCGCATGCGGGGGAATATGGGTTTGTTTGTGTAAATCGTCCAATTGTAAAAATCGTCGTTTGTTGCGGTATAAACACGATTTTGCTATAAACGTTAATAAAATCTCTATATTCCAACCGATTGTGCTAATTCTTTCACAGAGTGTTTAATATACATAATGGAAGAGTATTATATCATTGGTTTCGATTTTCCCCACAAACCAAAATCTTTCAAAAAATTTCGTTTTTGCAAGATTTATAACTATGTAGATATCAATAAAATCAACAAATTCCATGGGATTTGTCTAATTTCTTAAAACTATGTGAAATTCATGTAGATTCTCCCATATATAACAAAAATTTCACGTTCGCATGCAGAGGAACATGGGTTTGTTTGTGTAAATCGTCCAATTGTAAAAATCGTCGTTTCTTGCGGTAAAAAAACGATTTTCCTATAAACGTTAATAAAATCTCTATATTCCAACCGATTGTGGTAATTCTTTCACAGAGTGTTTAATATACATGATTGAACAGGATTATATCATTGGTTTCGATTTTCCCCTCAAACTAAAATCTTTCAAAAAATTTTGTTTTTGCGAGATTTTTAACTAAATAAATATGAATAAAATCTTCAAATTTCTTGCGATTTGTCAAATTTCTTAAAAAATGTTAAATTCATGTGATTTCACCTATCAATAACAACAATTTCACGTTCGCATGCGGGGGGAATATGTGTTTGTATGTGTAAATCGTCCAATTGTAAAAATCGTCGTTTCTTGCGGAAAAAACACGATTTTGCTATTAACGTTAATAAAATCTCTATATTCCAACCGATTGTGCTAATTCTTTCACAGAGTGTTTAATATACATAATGGAAGAGTATTATATCATTGGGTTCGATTTTCCCCACAAACCAAAATCTTTCAAACAATTTCGTTTTTGCGAGATTTTTAACTATATAAGTATCAATAAAATCTACAAATTCTATGGGATTTGTCTAATTTATTAAAACAATGTTAAATTCATGTGGATTCACCTATATATCACAACAATTTCACGTTCGCATGCAGAGGAATATGGGTTTGTTTGTGTAAATCGTCCAATTGTAAAAATCGTCTTTTCTTGCAGCAAAAACACGATTTTGCTATAAACGTTAATGAAATCTCTATTTCCAAACGATTATGCTAAATATGTCACAGAGTGTTTAACATACAAGATTGAACAGTATTATATCATTGGTTTCTATTTTCCCCACAAACCAAAATCTTTAGAAAAATTTCGTTTTTGCGAAATTTTTAACTATATAAATATCAATAAAATCCACAAATTCCTTGCAATTTGTCTAATTTCTTAAAAAAAAATGTTAAATTCAAGTGGATTCACCTATATATAACAACAATTTCACTTTCGCATGCGGGGGAATATGGGTTTGTTTGTGTAAATCGTCCAATTGTAAAAATCGTCGTTTCCTGCGGTATAAACTCGATTTTGCTATAAACGTAAAAAAAAAATCTCTATATTCCAACCGATTGTGGTAATTCTTTCACAGAATGTTTAATATACATGATTGAACAGTATTATATCATTGGTTTCGATTTTCCCCACAAACCAAATTCTTTCAAAAAATTTCGTTTTTGCAAGATTTATAACTATATAAATATCAATAAAATCTACAAATTCCATGGGATTTGTTTAATTTATTAAAACTATGTGAAATTCATGTGGATTCTTCTACATATAACAAAAATTTCACGTTCGCATTCAGAGGAATATGGGTTTGTTTGCGTAAATCTTCCAATTGTAAAAATCGTCGTTTCATGCGGTAGAAAAACACGATTTTGCTATAAACGTTAATAAAATCTCTATATTCCAACCTATTGTGCTAATTCTTTCACAGAGTGTTTAATATACATGATTGAACAATATTATATCATTGGTTTCGATTTTCCCCACAAACCAAAATCTTTCAAAAAATTTCGTTTTTGCGAGATTTTTAACTATATAAATATAAATAAAATCTTCAAATTCCTTGCGATTTGTCAAATTTCTTAAAAAAATGTTAAATTCATGTGGATTCACCTATATATTACAACAATTTCACGTTCGCATGCTGGAGAATATGGGTTTGTATGTATAAATCGTCCAATTGTAAAAATCGTCGTTTCTTGAGAGAAAAACACGATTTTGCTATTAACGTTAATAAAATCTCTATATTCCAACCGATTGTGCTACTTCTTTCACACAGTGTTTAACATACATGCCTAAACTGTATTATATCACTGGTTTCGATATTCCCCACAAACCAAAATCTTTCAAAAAATTTCGTTTTTGCGAGATTTTTAACTATATAAATATCAATAAAATCTATAAATTCCGTGCGATTTGTCTAATTACTTTAAAAAAATGTTAAATTCAAGTGGATTCACCTATATATAACAACAATTTCACGTTCGCATGCGGGGGAATATGGGTTTGTTTGTGTAAATCGTCCAATTGTAAAAATCGTCGTTTCTTGCGGTAAAAACACGATTTTGATAAAAACGTTAATAAAATCTCTATATTCCATTCGATTGCGGGAATTCTTTCACAGAGTGTTTAATATACATGATTGAAGAGTATTGTGTCATTGGTTTCGGTTTTTCCCACAAACCAAAATCTTTCAAAAAATTACGTTTTTGCAAGATTTATAACAGTATAAATATGACTAAATCTACAAATTCCGTGGGATTTGTCTAATTTCTTAAAACAATGATAAATTCATATGGATTCACGTATATATCACAACAATTTCACGTTCGCATGTAGAGGAATATGGGTTTGTTTGTTTAAATCGTCCAATTGTAAAGATCGTCGTTTCTAGCGGTAAAAAAACACGATTTTGCTATAAACGTAAATGAAATCTCTATATTCCAACCGATTGTGCTAATTCTTTCACAGAGTGTTTAATATGCATGATTGAACAGTATTATATCATATGTTTCGATTTTCCCCACAAACCAAAATCTTTCAAAAAATTTCGTTTTTGCAAGATTTATAACTATGTAGATATGAATAAAATCAACAAATTCCATGGGATTTGTCTAATTTCTTAAAACTATGTGAAATTCATGTGGATTCTCCAATATATAAGAACAATTTCACTTTCGCAAGCAGAGGAATATGGGTTTGTTTGGGTAAATCGTCCAATTGTAAAAATCGTCGTTTCTTGCGGTAAAAAAACGAATTTCCTATAAACGTTAATAAAATCTCTATATTCCAACCGATTGTGGTAAATCTTTCACAGAGTGTTTAATATACATGATTGAACAGGATTATATCATTGGTTTCGATTTTCCCCACAAACCAAAATCTTTCAAAAAATTTTGTTTTTGCGAGATTTTTAACTATATAAATATGAATAAAATCTTCAAATTCTTTGCGATTTGTCAAATTTCTTAAAAAAATGTTAAATTCATGTGGATTCTCCTATATATAACAACAATTTCACGTTCGCATGCGGGGGAATATGGGTTTATAATTGTAAATCGTCCAATTGTAAAAAAAAGTCGTTTCTTGCGGTAAAAAAACGATTTAGCTATAAACGTTAATGAAATCTCTATTTCCAACCGATTGTGCTAATTCTTTCACAGAGTGTTTAATATACATGATTGAACAGTATTATATCATTGATGTAGATTTTCCCCACAAACCAAAATCTTTCAAAAAATTTCTATTTTGCGAAATTTTTAAATATATGAATATAAATAAAATCTATAAATTCCGTGCGATTTGTCTAATTTCTTAAAACTATGTGAAATTCATGTGGATTCACCTATATATAACAACAATTTCACGTTCGCATGCTGTGGAATATGGGTTTGTTTGTGTAAATCGTGCAATTGTAAAAATCGTCTTTTCTTTTGGTAAAATTTCGATTTTGCTATAAACGTTAATAAAACCTGTATATTCCAACCGATTGCGCTAATTCCTTCACAGAGTGTTTAACATACGTGCCTAAACTGTATTATATCACAGGTTTCGATATTCCCCACAAACCAAAATCTTTAAAAAAATTTCGTTTTCGCGAGATTTTTAACTACATAAATATCAATAAAATCAACAAATTCCGTGCGATTTGTCTAATTCCTTAAGAAAATGTTAAATTCAAGTGGATTCACCTATATATAACAATAATTTCACGTTAGCACGCGGGGGAATATGGGTTTGTATGTGTAAATCGTCCAATTGTAAAAATCGTCGCTTCTTGCGGTAAAAACACGATTTTGCTATAAACGTTAATAAAATCTCTATATTCAAATCGATTGCGGGAATTCTTTCACAGGGTGTTTAATATGCATGATTGAAGAGTATTATATCATTGGTTTCGATTTTGCCCAAAAACCATAATCTTTCAAAAAATGTCGTTTTTGCAAGATTTATAACTGTATAAATATGAATAAAATCTACAAATTCCGTGGGATTTGTCTAATTTCTTAAGAAAATGTTAAATTCAAGTGGATTCACCTATATATATCAACAATTTCACGTTCGAATGCGGGGGAATATGGGTTTGTATGTGTAAATCGTCCATTTGTAAAAATCGTCGTTTCTTGCGGTACAAACACGATTTTCCTATAAACGTTAATAAAATCTCTATATTCCAACCGATTGTGCTAATTCTTTCACAGAGTGTTTAATATACATGATTGAACAGTATTATATCATTGGTTTCGATTTTCCCCACAAACCAAAATCTTTCAAAAAATTTCGTTTTTGCAAGATTTATAACTATATAAATATCAATAAAGTCTGCAAATTCCATGGGATTTGTCTAATTTCTTAAAACTATGTGAAATTCATGTGGAATCTCCTATATATAATAAAAATTTCAAGTTCGTATGCAGAGGAATATGGGTTTGTTATTGTAAATCGTCCAATTGTAAAAATCGTCGTTTCATGCGGTAGAAAAACACGATTTTGCTATAAACGTTAATAAAATTTCTATATTCCAACCTATTGTGTTAAGTCTTTCACAGAGTGTTTAATATACATGATTGAACAGTATTATATCATTGGTTTCGATTTTCCCCACAAACCAAAATCTTTAAAAAAATTTCGTTTTTGCAAGATTTATAACAGTATAAATATGACTAAATCTACAAATTCCGTGGGATTTGTCTAATTTCTTAAAACAATGATAAATTCATATGGATTCACATATATATCACAACAATTTCACGTTCGCATGTAGAGGAATATGGGTTTGTTTGTTTAAATCGTCCAATTGTAAAGATCGTCGTTTCTTGCGGTAAAAAAACACGATTTTGCTATAAACGTAAATGAAATCTCTATATTCCAACCGATTGTGCTAATTCTTTCACAGAGTGTTTAATGTACATGATTGAACAGTATTGTATCATATGTTTCGAATTTCCCCACAAACCAAAATCTTTCAAAAATTTTCGTTTTTGCAAGATTTATAACTATGTAGATATGAATAAAATCAACAAATTCCATGGGATTTGTCTAATTTCTTAAAACTATGTGAAATTCATGTGGATTCTCCAATATATAACAACAATTTCACGTTCGCATGCAGAGGAATATGGGTTTGTTTGGGTAAATCGTCCAATTGTAAAAATCGTCGTTTCTTGCGGTAAAAAAACGAATTTCCTATAAACGTTAATAAAATCTCTCTATTCCAACCGATTGTGGTAAATCTTTCACAGAGTGTTTAATATACATGATTGAACAGGATTATATCATTGGTTTCGATTTTCCCCACAAACCAAAATCTTTCAAAAAATTTTGTTTTTGCGAGATTTTTAACTATATAAATATGAATAAAATCTTCAAATTCCTTGCGATTTGTCAAATTTCTTAAAAAAATGTTAAATTCATGTGGATTCTCCTATATATAACAACAATTTCACGTTCGCATGCGGGGGAATATGGGTTTATATGTGTAAATCGTCCAATTGTAAAAATCGTCGTTTCTTGCGGTAAAAAAACGATTTAGCTATAAACGTTAATGAAATCTCTATTTCCAACCGATTGTGCTAATTCTTTCACAGAGTGTTTAATATACATGATTGAACAGTATTATATCATTGATGTCGATTTTCCCCACAAACCAAAATCTTTCAAAAAATTTCTATTTTGCGAAATTTTTAAATATTTAAATATAAATAAAATCTATAAATACCGTGCGATTTGTCTAATTTCTTAAAACTATGTGAAATTCATGTGGATTCACCTATATATAACAACAATTTCACGTTCGCATGCAGAGGAATATGGGTTTGTTTGTGTAAATCGTCCAATTGTAAAAATCGTCTTTTCTTGTGGTAAAAACTCGATTTTGCTATAAACGTTAATAAAACCTGTATATTCCAAACGATTGCGCTAATTCCTTCACAGAGTGTTTAACATACGTGCCTAAACTGTATTATATCACAGGTTTCGATATTCCCCACAAACCAAAATCTTTAAAATAATTTCGTTTTTGCGAGATTTTTAACTACATAAATATCAATAAAATTTACAAATTCCGTGCGATTTGTCTAATTTCTTAAGAAAATGTTAAATTCAAGTGGATTCACCTATATATAATAATAATTTCACGTTAGCACGCGGGGGAATATGGGTTTGTATGTGTAAATCGTCCAATTGTAAAAATCGTCGCTTATTGCGGTAAAAACACGATTTTGCTATAAACGTTAATAAAATCTCTATATTCAAATCGATTGCGGGAATTCTTTCACAGGGTGTTTAATATGCATGATTGAAGAGTATTATATCATTGGTTTCGATTTTGCCCAAAAACCATAATCTTTCAAAAAATGTCGTTTTTGCAAGATCTATAACTGTATAAATATGAATAAAATCTACAAATTCCGTGGGATTTGTCTAATTTTTTAAGAAAATGTTAAATTCAAGTGGATTCACCTATATATATCAACAATTTCACGTTCGCATGCGGGGGAATATGGGTTTGTATGTGTAAATCGTCCATTTGTAAAAATCGTCGTTTCTTGCGGTATAAACACGATTTTGCTATAAACGTTAATAAAATCTCCATATTCCAACCGATTGTGCTAATTCTTTCAAAGAGTGTTTAATATACATGATTGAACAGTATAATGTCATTGGTTTCGATTTTCCCCACAAACCAAAATCTTTCAAAAAATTTCGTTTTTGCAAGATTTATAACTATATAAATATCAATATAATCTGCAAATTCCATGGGATTTGTCTAATTTCTTAAAAATATGTGAAATTCATTTGGAATCTCCTATATATAATAAAAATTTCACGTTCGTATGCAGAGGAATATGGGTTTGTTATTGTAAATCGTCCAATTGTAAAAATCGTCGTTTCATGCGGTAAAAAAACACGATTTTGCTATAAACGTTAATAAAATTTCTATATTCCAACCTATTGTGTTAAGTCTTTCACAGAGTGTTTAATATACATGATTGAACAGTATTATATCATTGGTTTCGATTTTCCCCACAAACCAAAATCTTTCAAAAAATTTCGTATTTGGAAGATTTATAAATATATAAATATGAATAAAATCTACAAATTACAAGGGATTTGTCTAATTTCTTAAAACTATGTGAAATTCATGTGGATTCTCCTATATATAAAAACAATTTCACATTCGCATGCTGAGGAATATGGGTTTGTTTGTGAAAATCGTCCAATTGTAAAAATTGTCGTTACTTGCGGTAAAAACACGATCTTGCTATAAACGTTAATGAAATCTTTATATTCCAACCGATTGTGCTAATTCTTTCACAGAGTGTTTAATATAGAAGATTGAACAGGATTATATCATTGGTTTCGATTTTCCCCACAAACCAAAATCTTTCAAAAAATTTCGTTTTTGCGAAATTTTTAACTATAAAATATCAATAAAATCCACAAATTCCGTGCGATTTGTCTAATTTCTTAAAAAAATGTTACATTCAAGTGGATTCACCTATATATATCAACAATTTCACGTTCGCATGCGGGGGAATATGGGTTTGTTAGTGTAAATCGTCCAATTGTAAAAATCGTCGTTTCTTGCGGTATAAACACGATTTTGCTATAAACGTTAATAATATCTCTATATTCCAACCGATTGTGCTAATTCTTTCACAGAGTGTTTAATATACATGATTGAACAGTATTATATCATTGGTTTCGATTTTCCCCACAAACCAAAATCTTTCAAAAAATTTCGTTTTTGCAAGATTTATAACTATGTAGATATCAATAAAATCAACAAATTCCATGGGATTTGTCTAATTTCTTAAAACTATGTGAAATTCATGTAGATTCTCCCATATATAACAAAAATTTCACGTTCGCATGCAGAGGAATATGGGTTTGTTTGTGTAAATCGTCCAATTGTAGAAATCGTCGTTTCTTGCGGTAAAAAAACGATTTTCCTATAAACGTTAATAAAATCTCTATATTCCAACCGATTGTGGTAATTCTTTCACAGAGTGTTTAATATACATGATTGAACAGGATTATATCATTGGTTTTGATTTTCCAATCAAATCAAAATCTTTCAAAAAATTTGGTTTTTGCGAGATTTTTAACTATATAAATATGAATAAAATCTTCAAATTTCTTGCGATTTGTCAAATTTCTTAAAAAAATGTTAAATTCATGTGAATTCACCTATAAATAACAACAATTTCACGTTCGCATAAGGGGGGAATATGTGTTTGTATGTGTAAATCGTCCAATTGTAAAAATCGTCGTTTCTTGCGGTAAAAATAAGATTTTGCTATTACCGTTAATAAAATCTCTATATTCCAACCGAATGTGCTAATTCTTTCACAGAGTGTTTAATATACATGATTGAACAGTATTATATCATTGGGTTCGATTTTCCCCACAAACCAAAATCTTTCAAAAAATTTCGTTTTTGCGAGATTTTTAACTATATAAGTATCAATAAAATCTACAAATTCTATGGGATTTGTCTAATTTATTAAAACAATGTTAAATTCATGTGGATTCACCTATATATCACAACAATTTCACGTTCGCATGCAGAGGAATATGGGTTTGTTTGTGTAAATCGTCCAATTGTAAAAATCGTCTTTTCTTGCGGCAAAAACACGATTTTGCTATAAACGTTATTGAAACCTCTATTTCCAACCGATTATGCTAATTCTTTCACAGAGTGTTTAACATACAAGATTGAACAGTATTATATCATTGGTTTCGATTTTCCCCACAAACCAAAATCTTTAGAAAAATTTCGTTTTTGCGAAATTTTAACTATATAAATATCAATAAAATCCACAAATTCCTTGCAATTTGTCTAATTTCTTAAAAAAATGTTAAATTCAAGTGGATTCAAATATATATAACAACAATTTCACGTTCGCATGCGGGGGAATATGGGTTTGTTTGTGTAAATCGTCCAATTGTAAAAATCGTCGTTTCCTGCGGTATAAACTCGATTTTGCTATAAACGTTAAAAAAATCTCTATATTCCAACCGATTGTGGTAATTCTTTCACAGAGTGTTTAATATACATGATTGAACAGTATTATATCATTGGTTTCGATTTTCCCCACAAACCAAATTCTTTCAAAAAATTTCGTTTTTGCAAGATTTATAGCTATATAAATATCAATAAAATCTACAAATTCCATGGGATTTGTTTAATTTATTAAAACTATGTGAAATTCATGTGGATTCTTCTATATATAACAAAAATTTCACGTTCGCATGCAGAGGAATATGGGTTTGTTTGCGTAAATCTTCCAATTGTAAAAATCGTCGTTTCATGCGGTAGAAAAACACGATTTTGTTATAAACGTTAATAAAATCTCTATATTCCAACCTATTGTGCTATTTCTTTCACAGAGTGTTTAATATACATGATTGAACAGTATTATATCATTGGTTTCGATTTTCCCCACAAACCAAAATCTTTCAAAAAATTTCGTTTTTGCGAGATTTTTAACTATATAAATATGAATAAAATCTTCAAATTCCTTGCAATTTGTCAAATTTCTTAAAAAAATGTTAAATTCATGTGGATTCACCTATATATTACAACAATTTCACGTTCGCATGCGGGGGAATATGGGTTTGTTTGTGTAAATCGTTCACTTGTAAAAATCGTCGTTTGTTGCGGTATAAACACGATTTTGTTATAAACGTTAATAAAATCTCTATCTTCCAATCGATTGTGGGAAATCTTTCACAGGGTGTTTAATATACATGATTGAAGAGAATTATAACATTGGTTTCGATTTTGCCCAAAAACCATAATCTTTCAAAAAATGTCGGTTTTGCAAGTTTTATAACTTTATAAATATGAATAAAATCTACAAATTCCGTGGGACTTGTCTAATTTCTTAAAACAATGTTAAATTCATGAGGATTCACCTATATATATCACAACAATTTCACGTTCGCATGCAGAGGAATATGGGTTTGTTTGTGTAAATCGTCCAATTGTAAAAATCGTCGTTTCTTGAGGGAAAAACACGATTTTGTTATTAACGTTAATAAAATCTCTATATTCCAACCGATTGTGCTACTTCTTTCACAGAGTGTTTAACATACAAGCCTAAACTGTATTATATCACTGGTTTCGATATTCCCCACAAAACAAAATCTTTCAAAAAATTTCGTTTTTGCGAGATTTTTAACTATATAAATATTAATAAAATCTATAAATTCCGTGCGATTTGTCTAATTTCTTTAAAAAATGTTAAATTCAAGTGGATTCACCTACATATAACAACAATTTCACGTTCGCATGCGGGGGAATATGGGTTTGTTTGTGTAAATCGTCCAATTGTAAAAATCGTCGTTTCTTGCGGTAAAAACACGATTTTGCTATAAACGTTAATAAAATCTCTATATTCCAATCGATTGCGGGAATTCTTTCACAGAGTGTTTAATAGACATGATTGAAGAGTATTATGTCATTGGTTTCGATTTTCCCCACAAACCAAAATCTTTCAAAAATTTTCGTTTTTGCAAGATTTATAACTGTATATATATGACTAAAGCTACAAATTCCGTGGGATTTGTATAATTTCTTAAAACAATGATATATTCATGTGGATTCACCTATATATCACAACAATTTCACGTTCGCATGTAGAGGAATATGGGTTTATTTGTGTAAATCGTCCAATTGTAAAAATCGTCGTTTCTTGCGGTAAAAAACACGATTTTGCTATAAACGTAAATGAAATCTCTATATTCCAACCGATTGTGCTAATTCTTTCACAGAGTGTTTAATATACATGATTGAACAGTATTATATCATATGTTTCGATTTTCTCCACAAACCAAAATCTTTCAAAAAATTTCGTTTTTGCAAGATTTATAACTATTTAGATATGAATAAAATCAAAAAATTCCATGGGATTTGTCTAATTTATTAAAACTATGTGAAATTCATGTGGATTCTCCTATATATAACAACATTTTCACGTTCGCATGCAGAGGAATATGGGTTTGTTTGTGTAAATCGTCCAAATGTAAAAATCGTCGTTTCTTGCGGTAAAAAAACGATTTTCCTATAAACGTTAATAAAATCTCTATATTCGAAACCGATTGTGGTAATTCTTTCACAGTGTGTTTAATATACATGATTGAACAGGATTATATCATTGGTTTCGATTTTCCCCACAAACCAAAATCTTTCAAAAAATTTTGTTTTTGCGAGATTTTTAACTATATAAATATGAATAAAATATTCAAATTCCTTGCGATTTGTCAAATTTCTTAAAAAAATGTTAAATTCATGTGGATTCTCCTATATATAACAACAACTTCACGTTCGAATGCGGGGGAATATGGGTTTATATGTGTAAATCGTCCAATTGTAAAAATCGTCGTTTCTTGCGGTAAAAACTCGATTTTGCTATAAACGTTAATAAAATCTCTATATTCCAACCGATTGTGCTAATTCTTT
Organism: Periplaneta americana; assembly: GCF_040183065.1. Lineage (NCBI taxonomy): Eukaryota > Metazoa > Arthropoda > Insecta > Blattodea > Blattidae > Periplaneta > Periplaneta americana. Next base: position 51,801 of record NW_027185536.1, on the reverse strand, counting down.
CACAGAGTGTTTAATATACATGATTGAACAGTATTATATCATTAGGTTCGATTTTCCCCACAAACCAAAATCTTTCAAAAAATTTCGTTTTTGCGAGATTTTTAACTATATCAATATCAACAAAATCTACAAATTTCGTGCGATTTGTCTAATTATTTAAAAAAAATGTTAAATTGAAGTGGATTCCCCTATATATAACAACAATTTCACGTTCGCATGCGGGGGAATATGTGTTTGTTTGTGTAAATCGTCCAATTGTAAAAATCGTCGTTTCTTGCGGTATAAACACGATTTTGATATAAACGTTAATAAAATCTCTATATTCCAACCGATTGTGGTAATTCTTTCACAGAGTGTTTAATATACATGATTGAACAGTATTATATCATTGGTTTCGATTTTCCCCACAAACCAAAATCTTTCAAAAAATTTCGTTTTTGCAAGATTTATAACTATCTAAATATCAACAAAATCTACAAATTCCATGGGATTTGTCTCATTTCTTAAAACTATGTCAAATTCATGTGGATTCTTCTATATATAACAACAATTTCACGTTCGCATGCAGAGGAATATGGGTTTGTTTGTGTAAATCGTCCAATTGTAAAAATCGTCGTTTCATGCGGTAAAAACACGATTATGCTATAAACGTTAAAAAAATTTCTATATTTCAACCGATTGTGCTAATTCCTTCACAGAGTGTTTAATATATATGATTGAACAGTGTTATATGATTGGGTTCGATTTTCCCCACAAACCAAAATCTTTCAAAAAATTTCGTTTTTGCGAGATTTTTAACTATAAAAGTATTAATAAAATCTACAAATTCTATGGGATTTGTCTAATTTATTAAAACAATGTTAAATTCATGTGGATTCACCTATATATCACAACAATTTCACGTTCGCATGCAGAGGAATATGGGTTTGTTTGTGTAAATCGTCCAATTGTAAAAATCGTCTTTTCTTGCGGCAAAAACACGATTTTGCTATAAACGTTATTGAAACCTCTATTTCCAACCGATTATGCTAATTCTTTCACAGAGTGTTTAACATACAAGATTGAACAGTATTATATCATTGGTTTCGATTTTCCCCACAAACCAAAATCTTTAGAAAAATTTAGTTTTTGCGAAATTTTAACTATATAAATATTAATAAAATCCACAAGTTCCTTGCAATTTGTCTAATTTCTTAAAAAAATGTTAAATTCAAGTGGTTTCACCTATATATAACAACAATTTCACGTTCGCATGCGGGGGAATATGTGTTTGTTTGTGTAAATCGTCCAATTGTAAAAATCGTCGTTTCCTGCGGTATAAACTCGATTTTGCTATAAACGTTAAAAAAATCTCTATATTCCAACCGATTGTGGTAATTCTTTCACAGAGTGTTTAATATACATGATTGAACAGTATTATATCATTTGTTTCGATTTTCCCCACAAACCAAATTCTTTCAAAAAATTTCGTTTTTGCAAGATTTATAACTATATAAATATCAATAAAATCTACAAATTCCATGGGATTTGTTTAATTTATTAAAACTATGTGAAATTCATGTGGATTCTTCTATATATAACAAAAATTTCACGTTCGCATGCAGAGGAATATGGGTTTGTTTGCGTAAATCTTCCAATTGTAAAAATCGTCGTTTCATGCGGTAGAAAAACACGATTTTGTTATAAACGTTAATAAAATCTCTATATTCCAACCTATTGTGCTATTTCTTTCACAGAGTGTTTAATATACATGATTGAACAGTATTATATCATTGGTTTCGATTTTCCCCACAAACCAAAATCTTTAGAAAAATTTCGTTTTTGCGAGATTTTTAACTATATAAATATGAATAAAATCTTCAAATTCCTTGCGATTTGTCAAATTTCTTAAAAAAATGTTAAATTCATGTGGATTCACCTATATATTACAACAATTTCACGTTCGCATGCGGGGGAATATGGGTTTGTTTGTGTAAATCGTTCACTTGTAAAAATCGTCGTTTGTTGCGGTATAAACACGATTTTGCTATAAACGTTAATAAAATCTCTATCTTCCAATCGATTGTGGGAATTCTTTCACAGGGTGTTTAACATACATGATTGAAGAGAATTATAACATTGGTTTCGATTTTGCCCAAAAACCATAATCTTTCAAAAAATGTCGGTTTTGCAAGTTTTATAACTTTATAAATATGAATAAAACCAACAAAATCCGTGGGACTTGTCTAATTTCTTAAAACAATGTTAAATTCATGAGGATTCACCTATATATCACAACAATTTCACGTTCGCATGCAGAGGAATATGGGTTTGTTTGTGTAAATCGTCCAATTGTAAAAATCGTCGTTTCTTGAGGGAAAAACACGATTTTGCTATTAACGTTAATAAAATCTTTATATTCCAACCGATTGTGCTACTTCTTTCACAGAGTGTTTAACATACAAGCCTAAACTGTATTATATCACTGGTTTCGATATTCCCCACAAACCAAAATCTTTGAAAAAATTTCGTTTTTGCAAGATTTATAACTATCTAAATATCAACAAAATCTACAAATTCCATGGGATTTGTCTCATTTCTTAAAACAATATTAAATTTATGTGGATTCACCTATATATCACAACAATTTCACGTTCGCATGCAAAAGAATATGGGTTTGTTTGTGAAAATCGTCCAATTGTAAAAAATCGTCTTTTCTTGCGGTAAAAACACGATTTTGCTATAAACGTTAATGAAATCTCTATTTCCATCCGATTGCGCTAATTCTTTCACAGAGTGTTTAATATACATGATTGAACAGTATTATATCATTGGTTTCGATTTTCCCCACAAACCAAAATTTTTCAAATAATTTCGTTTTTGCGAAATTTTTAACTATATAAATATAAATAAAATCTACAAATTCCGTGCGATTTGTCTAATTTCTTAAAACTATTTGAAATTCATGTGGATTCACCTATATTTAACAACAATTTCACGTTCGCATGCAGAGGAATATGGGTTTGTGTAAATCGTCGTTTCTTGTGGTAAAAACACGATTTAGCTATATAAGTTAATAAAACCTCTATATTCCAACCGATTGTGCTAATTCTTTCACAGAGTGTTTACCATACATGCCTAAACTGTATTATATCACAGGTTTCGATATTCCCCACAAACCAAAATCTTTCAAAAAATTTCTTTTTTGCGAGATTTTTAACTATATAAATATCAATAAAACCTACAAATTCCGTGCGATTTGTCTAATTTATTAAAAAAATGTTAAATTCAAGTGGATTCACCTATATATAACAACAATTTCACGTTCACATGCAGAGGAATATGGGTTTGTTTGTGTAAATCGTCCAATTGTAAAAATCGTCGTTTCTTGCGGTAAAAACACGATTTTCCTATAAACGTTAATAAAGTCTCTATATTCTAACCGATTGTGCTAATTCTTTCACAGAGTGTTTAATATACATGATTGAACAGGATTATATCATTGGTTTCGATTTTCCCCACAAACCAAAATCTTTCAAAAAATTTCGTTTTTGCGAGATTTTTAACAATATAAATATGAATAAAATCTTCAAATTCCTTGCGATTTGTCAAATTTCTTAAAAAAATATTAAATTCATGTGGATTTACCTATATATATCAACAATTTCACTTTCGCATGCGAGGGAATATGGGTTTGTATGTGTAAATTGTCCAATTGTAAAAATCGTCGATACTTGCGGTAAAAACACGATTTAGCTATAAACGTTAATAAAATCTCTATATTCCAACCGATTGTGCTAATTCTTTCACAGAATGTTTGATATACATGATTGAACAGTATTATATCATTGGGTTCGATTTTCCCCACAAACCAAAATTTTTCAAAATATTTCGTTTTTGCGAGATTTTTAACTATATAAATATCAATAAAATCTACAAATTCCGTGCGATATGTCTAATATCTTAAAAAATGTAAAATTCAAGTGGATTCACCTATATACAACAACAATATCACGTTCGCATGCGGGGGAATATGGGTTTGTTTGTGTAAATCGTCCAATTGTAAAAATCGTCGTTTCTTGCGGTAAAAACACGATTTTGCTATAAAAGTTAATGAAATCTCTATATTCCAACCGATTGTGCTAATTCTTTCACAGAGTATTTAATATACTTGATTGAACAGTATTATATCACTGGTTTCGATTTTCCCCACAAAACAAAATCTTTCAAAAAATTTCGTTTTTGCAAGATTTATAACTATATAAAAATACGAATAAAATCTACAAATTCCATGGGATTTGTCTAATTTCTTAAAACTATGTGAAATTCATGTGGATTCTCCTATATATAACAACAATTTCACGTTCGCATGCAGAGGAATCTGGGTTTGTTTGTGAAAATCGTCCAATTGTAAAAATCGTCGTTTCGTGGGGTAAAAAACGATTTTGCTATAAACGTTAATAAAATCTCCATATTTCAACCGATTGTGCTAATTGTTTCACAGAGTGTTTATTATACATGATTGAACAGTATTATATCATTGGTTTCGATTTTCCCCACAAACCAAAATCTTTCAAAAAATTTCGTTTTTGCGAGATTTTTAACTATATAAATATGAATAAAATCTTCAAATTCCTTGCGGTTTGTCAAATTTTTTTCAAAAATGTTAAATTCATGTGATTCACCTATATATAACAACAATTTCACTTTCGCATGCGGGGGAATATGGGTTTGTGTATGTAAATCGTCCAATTGTAAAAATCGTCGTTTCTTGCGGTAAAAACACGATTTTGCTATAAAAGTTAATGAAATCTCTATATTCCAACCGATTGTGCTAATTCTTTCACAGAGTATTTAATATACTTGATTGAACAGTATTATATCACTGGTTTCGATTTTCCCCACAAAACAAAATCTTTCAAAAAATTTCGTTTTTGCAAGATTTATAACTATATAAATATGAATAAAATCTACAAATTCCGTGCGATTTGTCTAATTTCTTAAAACTATGTTAAATTCATGTGGATTCACCTTTATATAACAACAATTTCACGTTCTCATGCTGAGGAATATGGGTTTGTTTGTGTAAATCGTCCAATTGTTAAAACCGTCTTTTCTTGCGGTAAAAACACGATTTTGCTATAAACGTTAATAAAACCTCTATATTCCAACCGATTGTGCTAATTCTTGCATAGAGTGTTTAATATACATGACTAAACAGTATTATTTCACTGGTTTCGATTTTCCCCACTAACCAAAATCTTTCAAAAAATTTCGTTTTAGCGAGATTTATAACTATATAAATACGAATAAAATCTACAAATTCCTTGGGATTTGTCTAATTTCTTAAAAAAGTGTTAAATTCCTGTGGAATCACCTATATATCAAAACTATTTCACGTTCGCATGCAGGGGAATGTGGGTTTGAATGTGTAAATCGTCCAATTGTAAAAATCGTCGTTCTTGCGGTAAAAACACGATTTTTCTATAAATGTTAATAAAATCTCTGTATTCCAACCGATAGTGCTAATTCTTTCACGGAGTGTTTAATATACTTTACTAAACAGTATTATGTCACTGGTTTCGAGTTTCCCCACTAACCAAAATCTTTCAAAAAATTTCGTTTTTGCGAGATTTATAACTATATAAATATGAATAAAATCTACAAATTCCGTGGGATTTCTCTAATTTCTTAAAAAAGTGTTAAATTCGTGAGGAATCACCTATATATAACAACAATTTCACGTTCGCATGCAGGGGAATATGGGTTTGTATGTGTAAATCGTCCAATTGTAAAAATCGTCGTTTCTTGCGGTAAAAACATGATTTTTCTATAAATGTTAATAAAATCTCTGCATTCCAACCGATTGTGCTAATTCTTTCACAGAGTGTTTAATATACATGTCTAAACAGTATTATCTCCCTGGTTTCGATTTTCCCCACAAACGAAAATCTTTCAAAACATTTCGATTTTGCGAGATTTATAACCATATAAATATGAATAAAATCTACAAATTCCGTGGGATTTGTCTAATTTCTTAAAAAAGTGTTAAATTCGTGTGGAATCACTTATATATAACAACAATTTCACGTTCGCATGCAGGGGAATATGGGTTTGTATGTGTATATCGTCCAATTGTAAAAATCGTCTTTTCTTGCGGTAAAAACACTATTATGCTATAAACGTTAATGAAATCTCTATTTCCAACCGATTGCGCTAATTCTTTCACAGAGTGTTTAATATACATTATTGAACAGTATTATATCATTGGTTTCGATTTTCCCCACAAACCAAAATCTTTCAAAAAATTTCGTTTTTGCGAAATTTTTAACTATATAAATATAAATAAAATCTACAAATTCCGTGCGATTTGTCTAATTTCTTAAAACTGTTTGAAATTCATGTGGATTCTCCTATATTTAATAACAATTTCACGTTCGCATGCAGAGGAATATGGGTTTGTGTAAATCGTCGTTTCTTGTGGTAAAAACACGATTTTGCTATAAACGTTAATAAAACCTCTATATTCCAACCGATTGTGCTAATTCTTTCACAGAGTGTTTAACATACATGCCTAAACTTTATTATATCACAGGTTTCGATATTCCCCACAAACCAAAATCTTTGAAAAAATTTCGGTTTTGCGAGATTTTTAACTATATAAATATTAATAAAATCTACAAATTCCGTGTGATTTGTCTAATTTCTTAAAAAAATGTAAAATTCAAGTGGATTCACCTATATATAACAACAATTTCACGTTCGCACGCGGGGGAATATGGGTTTGTTTGTGTAAATCGTCCAATTGTAAAAATCGTCGTTTCTTGCGGAAAAAACACGATTTTGTTATAAACGTTAATAAAATCTCTATATTCCAATCGGTTGTGGGAATTCTTTCACAGGGTGTTTAATATACATGATTGAAGAGTATTATATCATTGGTTTCGATTTTGCCCAAAAACCATAATCTTTCAAAAAATGTCGTTTTTGCAAGATCTATAACTGTATAAATATGAATAAAATCTACAAATTCCATGGGATATGTCTAATTTCTTAAAACAATGTTAATTTCTTGTGGATTCACTTATATATCACAACAATTTCACGTTCGCATGCAGAGGAATATGGGTTTGTTTGTGTAAATCGTCCAATTGTAAAAATTGTCGTTTCTTGCGGTAAAAACACGATTTTGCTATAAACGTTAATGAAATCTTTATATTCCAACCGATTGTGCTAATTCTTTCACAGAGTGTTTAATATACATGATTGAACAGTATTATATCATTGGTTTCGATTTTCCCCACAAGCCAAAATCTTTCAAAAAATTTCGTTTTTGCAAGATTTAAAAATATATAGATATGAATAAAATCAACAAATTACATGGAATTTGTCTAATTTCTTAAAACTATCTAAAATTCATGTGGATTCTCCTATATATAACAACAATTTCACGTTCACATGCAGAGGAATATGGGTTTGTTTGTGTAAATCGTCCAATTGTAAAAAAAACTCGTTTCTTGCGGTAAAAACACGATTTTCCAATAAACGTTAATAAAATCTCTATATTCTAACCGATTGTGCTAATTCTTTCACAGAGTGTTTAATATACTTGATTGAACAGGATTATATGATTGGTTTCGATTTTCCCCACAAACCATAAACTTTCAAAAAATTTCGGTTTTGCGAGATTTTTAACAATATAAATATGAATAAAATCTTCAAATTCCTTGCGATTTGTCAAATTTCTTAAAAAATATTAAATTCATGTGGATTTACCTATATATAACAACAATTTCACTTTCGCATGCGAGGGAATATGGGTTTGTATGTGTAAATTGTCCAATTGTAAAAATCGTCGATACTTGCGGTAAAAACACGATTTTGCTATAAACGTTAATAAAATCTCTATATTCCAATCGATTGTGCTAATTCTTTCACAGAGTGTTTGATATACATGATTGAACAGTATTATATCATTGGGTTCGATTTTCCCCACAAACCAAAATCTTTCAAAAAATTTCGTTTTTGCGAGATTTTTAATTATATAAATATCAATATATAATCTACAAATTCCTTGCGATTTGTCTAATTTCTTAAAAAAACGTTAAATTCAAGTGGATTCACCTATATATAACAACAATTTCACGTTCGCATGCGGGGGAATATGGGTTTGTTTTTTGTAAATCGTCCAATTGTAAAAATCGCCGTTTTTTGCGGTAAAGACACGATTTTGCTATAAACGTTAATGAAATCTATATATTCCAACCGATTGTGCTAATTCTTTCACAGAGTGTTTAATATACATGATTGAACAGTATTATATCATTGGTTTCGATTTTCCCCACAAACCAAAATCTTTCAAAAAATTTCGTTTTTGCGAGATTTTTAACTATATAAATATGAATAAAATCTTCAAATTCCTTGCGATTTGGCAAATTTTAAAAAAAAAGTTAAATTCATGTGGATTCACCTATATGTAACAACAATTTCACGTTCGCATGCGGGGGAATATGGGTTTGTATGTGTAAATCGTCCAATTGTAAAATCGTCGTTTCTTGCGGTAAAAACACGATTTTGCTATAAACGTTAATAAAATCTCTATATTCCAACCGATTGTGGTAATTCTTTTACTGAGTGTTTAATATACATGATTGAACAGTATTATATCATTGGTTTCGATTATCCCAACAAACCAAAATCTTTCAAAATATTTCGTTTTTGCGAGATTTTTAACTATATAAATATGAATAAAATCTACAAATTCCGTGCGATTTGTCTAATTTCTTAAAACAATGTTAAATTCATGTGGATTCACCTATATATAACAACAATTTCAAGTTCTCATGCTGAGGAATATGGGTTTGTCTGTGTAAATCGTCCAATTGTAAAAATCGTCTTTTCTTGTGGTAAAAACACGATTTTGCTATAAACGTTAATAAAACCTCTATATTCCATCCGATTGTGCTAATTCTTTCAAAGAGTGTTTAACATACATGCCTAAACTGTATTATATGACTGGTTTCGATATTCCCCACAAACCAAAATCTTTCAAAAAATTTTGTTTTTGCGAGATTTTTAACTATATAAATATTAATAAAATCTACAAATTCCGTCGATTTGTCTAATTTCTTAAAAAATGTTAAATTCAAGTGGATTCACCTATATACAACAACAATTTCACGTTCGCATGCGGGGGAATATGGGTTTGTTTGTGTAAATCGTCCAATTGAAAAATCGTCGTTTCTTGCGGTATAAACACTATTTTGCTATAAACGTTAATAAAATCTCTATATTCCAACCAATTGTGGTAATTCTTTCACAGAGTGTTTAATATACACAACATAAATCGCCATATTGTAAACAGTTAACCTCAAATCAACACTTTGGTCACTATTCCCGACCTTTTCTTCTTTTAACTTGAGTAATTCTTAACTCATAAGTTGACTAATTTTAAGGCTCTTTGTTATTTGTAAAGGAGGTTGGTAGTAGTGACTGAGGAGATAAGATTGCCATAAAGCAGCTCTGTGTTTTCATAGTCATATTTAACACAATCCCCATATATATATTCATAGCATCATATTTAAAGATACTTAAAATACTCACTAATCATTTGATATATAAATCATAAATTCATAACATCCATTTTCCACGCAATTTTGTAATAATATACTTCGCATTTCATACACAACATAAATCGCCATATTGTTAACAGTTAACCTAAAATCAACAGTTTGGTCACTATTCCCGACCTTTTCTTCTTTTAACTTGAGTAATTCTTAACTCATAAGTTGACTAATTTTAAGTCTCTTTGTTATTTGTAAAGTTGAAATATTTAATTGATACATAAGTAGGCCTAATTGTAACACCTAATATAGAACGTGTTTACATATTTTAACAAGGACTAGACTAAATTATTAATAGCACATTTCAATATAAATAATATTGTTGGTTAAGAAATTGCGTGTGTTAAATAACATAAATAGTGAAGTTGCATCAAGACTGAAATATAAGTGCAGTGAAGTGACGTATCGTGTAGATTAACGTCGACAAGTGTTGTACCGGATAGTGAAGTGATAAAGTGTAGTGTTGGTCCATTGAAATATTGTAGTGTGGTGATACTTCAAAGTAGAAATAATTTAAAACATAAATAGTGAAGTTTCATCTAGACCGAAATATAAGTGCAGTGACGTGTCGTGTAGTTTCAACGTCGAAAAGTGTGGTATAGTGAAGTGATAAAGTGTAGTGTTGGCCTATTGAAATATTATAGTGTGGTGATACTAAAGGATAGAAGTAACCTAAAACTAATATACGTAAGTACATTAAATTGAAAAGTGAGTGAAATTGAATTTGTAAATAAGGTACAGTATATACATAATGTGTGCTATGGCTGCTCTGTCTGGAAACTGTCGTAGTTGTAGAAGGATTGTAGTGAAAGGATTGGTATGTAATAATTGTAATTTCTGTTTTCATTGGAAATGTATAGATATAGATCCTGATAATTTTGTTGACAAAGGTAGTTGGGAATGTAGTGATTGTATATATGATAGAAAGATGCGCGATCAACTGGAGAGAATCAGAGCCTTAGAATTGGAATTAGATGAGGCAAAGTGTGAAATTAATAAATTGAGAGCTTTGAAGGATAGCATTAGTGTTTCGAATAAAGAGAGATCTCACACTTGGATGAAACCGAAGAATTCCAAATCTAGGAGTAGACGTTTCTCTGCGGATGATGCTGCATCAATCAAACTGACCAACAAATTCAGTGCTCTTCAAGCAATGAATGTTGATCAGGAGAACTCAGACCCAGTATCGACACTAGTAAAGGTAAGTCAGAAAACAGATAAGGTTAATGATTGTAGGAGTAAAGTATTGATTTTAGGAGGCAGCCATGCAAGAGGTATTTCCTCACTTTTGAAGTCGAAACTGGGCGATGAGTTTGAAGTATCTAGTGTATGTAAGCCTAATGCTCCTCTCAAGAATGTTGTTGAGGATATGATGAAATTGAGCTCAGAATTTTCTAAGAGGGATCATGTAGTTATAGTGGGTGGGCCAGGTAATAGTATTGATAACGATTGTAACTATTCTATTGAGAAAGATGTCAACAACATAATTGATATGAGCAGCCATACCAATGTGGGATTTCTCAGTCTTTTCAGCAGGTACGACAAGCCGTATCTTCACAGGAGGGTGCGGAGCGTGAATATGCGGCTTGAGCGGGCTCTGATGAGACCTGGGGCATCACACATTGGTTTGATAGATGTAAGCCCTATAAGAAGGTATGAATATACGTCACATGGCCTGCATCTGAATGGTAGAGGCAAGGAGCACCTTTCGGTTCTTATTGCTAATAGCATCAGAGGCAGCCATGTTAAAAAGCAGAGTTGTAATATTCCTGTGTTAGTTAATGCTAGGGCTTCTCCTTTTTTAGGTTAAACCTCCCACCAGTAAGGTGTTTGAAACAAGTTCAACTAAATTGTAAATGCTCTGATGTTTCTAGTAATGAACACAGTAACTGCACTATTTTTCATCAAAATATTAGGGGATTAAAACAAAAAACTGATGAATTGATCACTTCTTTAGCAACTCAAAAGCATAAACCTCAGATATTATGTATAACTGAACATCATATGAAGCAACAGGAAATACTACAACTGTCTTTACATGGATATGTATTAGGTTCTCATTTCTGTAGACATGTCTTCCAAAAAGGGGGTGCCTGTATTTTTATCAGAGAGGATCTATTATTTAGTAAAATTGATATATCTGATTTTTGCCTTGAACAAGATATTGAAATCTGTGGAATACAAATTCGTTATGAGATATCAAATTTAATTATCTTATGTGTTTATAGGGCGCCAATGGGAGATTATAAGAAATTTACAACTAACTTAGATTCATTATTGAAAAGACTTTATAAACCACATACCGAATTTGTAATCTGTGGTGACATAAACATAGATTATCTATCAGAAAGCGCACGTAAAAGAAAATTAAACTCACTTCTTGAAACTTATAATCTTAGTCACACAGTAAGTTTTCCAACCAGAACACAAGCTAGAAGTAGTACTGCCATTGATAATATATTTATAGATAAAAGTAGATTGAATTCCTATTCAACAGTACCATTAGACAATGGCCTGTCTGATCACGATGCACAAATTCTAAGTGTTTTCAATATGAGTGAAAAATTCCAAAGTGTTAATCTAAAAATAAAAAAAAAAGGATTATAAATGCTGAATCTCTTCATCATTTAAAAACATGTCTACAAAATGAATCTAGGGAAAATGTATATCGTACCGATACCATTGATATTAATACTAAATTTAATGCATTTTTCACTACATTTACGAATTATTTCAATGAATGTTTTCCAGTCAAGGTGGTGAAAAAATGTAAAAGTAAAAACATGTGGATAACTCAGGGAATTAAAATATCATGTACTAGAAAAAGGAATCTATATTTAATGAGTAGGAATAGTGATGATCCTCATGTTCTTAATTATTACAAGAATTACTGTAAAACTTTGACAAAAGTTATAAAAGATGCAAAGAAAATGTATCTGAATGAAAAAATACAAAATTCAGATAATAAGATTAAAACTATTTGGGATATTATTAAAAATGAAACTAATCGATATTCAAAGAGTGAACATATTACTTGCATTAAAATCAATAATAGTAAAATAGATAACCCAAAATCAATTGCAAATCATTTTAACGACTTCTATATAAATATTATTCAGAACTTAAACATTCAAGATTGTGCAGAAGATGCTGCACTTGGTTACCTAACTGATGCATTTAACACTGAGTTTTTAGGTCTCAAATTTATTCCCACTACCGCAGCAGAAATCATGCATGTGATAAAACAACTAAAAACAAAATATTCCTCTGGATATGATGAAATTCCAAGTAAAGTTCTGAAAGCTTGTTCTGAAATATTATCCCCTCCGTTAAGCTATCTATGCAATTTGTCAATGCAATGTGGTATTTTTCCAGTAAAACCAATATACAAAAAGGGAGATAAATGTACTATTGCTAATTACAGACCCATATCATTATTAACAACATTTTCAAAAGTGTTTGAGAAAGTTATGTATAATAGATTATATCATTACCTGGAGTCCAACAATATATTAGTTTTAGAACAGTTTGGATTTAGAAAACAAAAATCGACAGAGAATGCTGCTTTTAGTTTGGTGGATGAAATACTAAATTCATTAAATTCGAAACTACATGTAGGTGGGATTTTTTGTGACTTGGCTAAAGCATTTGATTGTGTAGACCATAGTATATTAGTAAAAAAATTGAAGTTTTATGGTATTAAAGATGAGATGTTGGGTTGGTTTACATCGTACTTATCAAATAGAAAACAAAAAGTAGAAATAAATGTACCAAATAGTCATAAAGTTACTTATTCAGAATTTAGAAATATTAAACATGGTGTTCCGCAGGGGTCAATTTTAGGTCCATTGTTGTTTCTAGTTTATATTAATGATTTAGCCTTGACCATAAACAATTCATCCCATGTAATTTTATTTGCAGATGATACAAGTGTAATTATTTCAAGCAAACAATACGATCATTTTATAAACACTTCTAATACAGTGCTGAATCTAATGAATGAATGGTTCCATGCAAATAAACTAGCACTTAATGTTGATAAAACCAGTGCAGTCAAATTTAGTACACACAATAGTGCTCAGGTTTCCTACAGTATTCGATTAAATGGAACTCATCTCAAAGAATCTATAAGCACAAAGTTTCTTGGATTAGAATTGGATAATCACTTGAACTGGAAAACGCATATAGAATGTAGTACTCGTAAATTGAGCTCTGCTTGTTATGCATTAAGATCCTTATCTACTATTGGTGATATAAACTTACTTAAAATGTCATACTTTGCATATTTTCACTCTGTAATGAAATATGGATTAATATTCTGGGGTAAGTCGTCTGAAGCTAAACACGTTTTTGTTTTACAAAAGAAAGCTATAAGAATAATGGCCGGTGTGCATAAAAGGACCTCATGTAAAAATATTTTCCGAAACTTAGAAATCTTGACTTTACCTTGTGAATACATTCTTTCCCTAATGATGCTGTATATTAAGGACCAAGATAAATTCAGTACTAATCAAGACATTCATCATTTTAATACAAGAAATAAATCAGATCTTCATCTACCCTCTGTTAGTCTAAGCTGTTTTAAAAAAGGAGTTCGCTATTCATGCATAACAGTCTTCAATGCACTGCCTAATTATCTTAAAGATTTGAAGAACAACGAGAAAAGGTTCAGAAAAGAATTAACCAAATTTCTACATACTCATACCTTCTACACAATTGATGAATTGTTTATGCTTGTGAATTGAATTATTCTACTTAAATGACATGTACAATTTTATATAGCTCAACTAAAATATGTTTTTATAGTGACTTAATCTGTTTACTATGTATTGTATTTTTTGTTTAGCATAACTGATGAATTGTATGTACTGTAAATTGAATAGTATACTGTATAGGTCTACTGATGAATTGTTTAAGCTTATAAATTGAAATAATCTACTTCATATGAATTGTATAGCTTAACGAAAATACTAATTTGATTGTATATGTTTGTATAGTTTGGCTGATGAATTGTATATGTTCTTAAAATGATTACTAGTCTGTGTAGCTCTGCTGATGTATTGTATATAGACCTACTGTAAATTGAATGGTAATATGTATAGCTCAACTGATGAATTGTTTATGATTATAAATTGAATTAATCTACTTGATATTAATTGCACAAATTTGTATAGCTTAATGAAAGTACGTTACTTTGTATTGTATATATTTGTATAGATTTGGCCGATGAATTGTATATGCTTTAAATTGAATAGTAATCTATATAGCTCTACTGATAAATTGTTTGTGTTTGTAATTTGAAGTAGTTTGCATGATATGTATTATCAATTTCTGTATATCACAACTGGTTGAATTGTTTATGCCTTAAATTTAATTAAATTGTTTTGTATTATAATATAGCTCAACTTATGATAAATAATGTAAATTTAATAATCTGATAGGCTATGTGTTGTATACTTTTAGTAGAGCCATCGATGTAGCTCAGTCGACAGACTCGCTGGGCTGCTGATCCGGAGATGCGTTCGGGCTTGGGTTGGATCCCCTTTTGGACTTTGGTTTCTTCGGAGGTTTTCCCCAGCCGTGGGACTGAAGCCGGATGGTCTATGGCGAGTCCTTGGCATCAACCCCCTTGATTTGATTAACTGGTTGGGTTTTTCCGAGGTTTCCCCCACCGAAAAGGCAAATGCCGGGTAATATTTTGGCCAATCCTCGGTCCTCATCTCATCTCAATACATCTCGACAAAATGTAAAAAAAAAAAAAATGTAAAAAAATTGTACAAAATTATAAAAAATTGTAGAAAATTACTAAATTGTAAAACTATAAAAATTTGTAAAAATTGTAATTGTAATATTGTAAAATGTTGACATGTTCCTCAACTTAAAGCTTCATTGCTCATGTAAGATCTATGGAATAAAATAAATGAATGAATGAATGAATGAATGAACAGTATTATATCATTGGTTTCGATTTTCCCCACAACCCAAAATCTTTCAAAAAATTTCGTTTTTGCAAGATATATAACTGTATAAATATGAATAAAATCTACACATTCCGTCGGATTTGTCTAATTTATTAAAACAATGTTAAATTCATGTGGATTCACCTATATATCACAACAATTTCACGTTCGCATGCAGAGGAATATGGGTTTGTTTGTGTTAATCGTCCAATTGTAAAAATCGTCGTTCTTGCGGTAAAAACACGATTTTGCTATAAACGTTAATAAAATCTCTATATTCCAACCGATTGTGCTAATTCTTTCACAGAGTGTTTAATATACATGATTGAACAGTATTATATCATTGGGTTCGATTTTCCCCACAAACCAAAATCTTTAAAAAAATTTCGTTTTTGCAAGATTTATAACTGTATAAATTTGAATAAAATCTAGAAAATCCGTGGGATTTGTCTAATTTTTCAAAACAATGTTAAATTCATGTGGATTCACCTATATATCAAAACAATTTCACGTTCGCATGCAGAGGAATATGGGTTTGTTTGTGTAAATCGTCCAATTGTAAAAATCGTCTTTTCTTGCGGTAAAAACACGATTTAGCTATAAACGTTAATGAAATCTCTATTTCCAACCGATTGTGCTAATTCTTTCACAGAGTTTTTAATATACATGATTGAACAGTATTATATCATTGATTTTGATTTTCCCCACAAACCAAAATCTTTCAAAAAATTTCTATTTTGCGAAATTTTTAAATATATAAATATAAATAAAATCTATAAATTCCGTGCGATTTGTCTAATTTCTCAAAACTATGCGAAATTCATGTGGATTCACCTATATATAACAACAATTTCACGTTCGCATGCAGAGGAATATGGGTTTGTTTGTGTAAATCGTCCAATTGTAAAAATCGTCTTTTCTTGTGGTAAAAACTCGATTTTGATATAAGCGTTAATAAAACCTGTATATTCCAACCGATTGTGCTAATTCCTTCACAGAGTGTTTAACATACATGCCTAAACTGTATTGTATCACTGGTTTCGATATTCCCCACAAACCAAAATCTTTAAAAAAAATTCGTTTTTGCGAGATTTTTAACTATATAAATATGAATAAATTTTTCAAATTCCTTGCGATTTGTCAAATTTCTTAAAAAAATGTTAAATTCATGTGGATTCACCTATATATAACAACAATTTCACTTTCGCATGCGAGGGAATATGGGTTTGTATGTGTAAATGGTCCAATTGTAAAAATCGTCGATTCTTGGTGTAAAAACACGATTTTGCTATAAACGTTAATAAAATCTCTATATTCCAACCGACTGTGCTAATTCTTTCACAGAGTGTTTAATATATATGATTGAACAGTATTATATCATTGGTTTCGATTTTCCCCACAAACTATAAACTTTAAAAAAATTTCGTTTTTGCAAGATTTATAACTGTATAAATATCAATAAAATCTACAAATTCCGTGGGATTTGTCTAATTTCTTAAAACAATGTTAAATTCATGTGGATTCACCTATATATCACAACAATTTCACGTTCGCATGCAGAGGAATATGGGTTTGTTTGTGTTAATCGTCCAATTGTAAAAATCGTCGTTCTTGCGGTAAAAACACGATTTTGCTATAAACGTTAATAAAATCTCTATATTCCAACCGATTGTGCTAATTGTTTCACAGAGTGTTTAATAAACATGATTGAACAGTATTATATCATTGGGTTCGATTTTCCCCACAAACCAAAATCTTTAAAAAAATTTCGTTTTTGCAAGATTTATAACTGTATAAAAATGAATAAAATCTAGAAAATCCGTGGGATTTGCCTAATTTTTTAAAACAATGTTAAATTCATGTGGATTCACCTATATATCACAACAATTTCACGTTCGCATGCAGAGGAATATGGGTTTGTTTGGGTAAATCGTCCAGTTGTAAATATCGTCGTTTCTTGCGGTAAAAACACGATTTTCCTATAATCGTTAATAAAATCTCTATATTCAACCGATTGTGGTAATTCTTTCACAGAGTGTTTAATATACATGATTGAACAGGATTATATCATTGGTTTCGATTTTCCCCACAAACCAAAATCTTTCATAAAATTTCGTTTTTGCGAGATTTTTAACTATATAAATATGAATAAATTTTTCAAATTCCTTGCGATTTGTCAAATTTCTTAAAAAAATGTTAAATTCATGTGGATTCACTTATATATAACAACAATTTCACTTTCGCATGCGAGGGAATATGGGTTTGTATGTGTAAATGGTCCAATTGTAAAAATCGTCGATTCTTGGTGTAAAAACACGATTTTGCTATAAACGTTAATAAAATCTCTATATTCCAACCGACTGTGCTAATTCTTTCACAGAGTGTTTAATATACATGATTGAACAGTATTATATCATTGGTTTCGATTTTCCCCACAAACTATAAACTTTCAAAAAATTTCGTTTTTGCAAGATTTATAACTGTATAAATATCAATAAAATCTACAAATTCCGTGGGATTTGTCTAATTTTTTAAAACAATGTTAAATTCATGTGGATTCATCTATATATCACAACAGTTTCACGTTCGCATGCGGGGGAATATGGGTTTGTTTGTGTAAATCGTCCAATTGTAAAAATCGTCGTTTCTTGCGGTAAAAACACGATTTTGCTATAAACGTTAATAAAATCTCTACATTCCAAACGATTGTGGTAATTCTTTCACAAAGTGTTTAATATACATGATTGAACAGTATTATATCATTGGTTGCGATTTTCCCCACAAACTATAAACTTTCAAAAAATTTCGTTTTTGCAAGATTTATAACTGTATAAATATCAATAAAATCTACAAATTCCGTGGCATTTGTCTAATTTCTTAAAACAATGTTAAATTCATGTGGATTCACCTATATATCACAACAGTTTCACGTTCGCATGCAGAGGAATATGGGTTTGTTTGTGTAAATCGTCCAATTGTAAAAATCGTCGCTTCTTGCGGTAAAAACACGATTTTGCTCTAAACGTTAATGAAAACTCTATATTCCAACCGATTGTGCTAATTCTTTCACAGAGTGTTTAATATACTTGATTGAACAGTATTATATCATTGGTTTCGATTGGCCCCACAAACCAAAGTCTTTCAAAAAATTTATTTTTTGCAAGATTAATAACTATTTCAATATGAATAAAATCTACAAATTCCATGGGATTTGTCTAATTTCTTAAAACTATGTGAAATTCATGTGGATTCTCCTATATATAACAACAATTTCACCATCGCATGCAGAGGAATCTGGGTTTGTTTGTGTAAATCGTCCAATTGTAAAAATCGTCGTTTCTTGCGGTAAAAACACGATTTTGCTATAAACGTTAGTAAAATCTCTATATTCCAACCGATTGTGCTAATTCTTTCACAGAGTGTTTAATATACATGATTGAACAGTATTATATCATTGGTTTCGATTTTCCCCACAAACCAAAATCTTTCAAAAAATTTCGTTTTTGCGATATTTTTAACTATATAAATATGAATAAAATCTTCAAATTCCTTCCGATTTGTCAAATTTCTTAAAAAATGTTAAATTCATGTGGATTCACCTATATATAACAACAATTTCACGTTCACATGCGGGGGAATATGGGTTTGTATGTGTAAATCGTCCAATTGTAAAAATCGTCGTTTTTTGCGGTAAAAACACGATTTTGCTATAAACGTTAGTAAAATCTCTATATTCCAACCGATTGTGCTAATTCTTTCACAGAGTGTTTAATATACATGATTGAACAGTATTATATCATTGGTTTCGATTTTCCCCACAAACCAAAATCTTTCAAAAAATTTCGTTTTTGCGAGATTTTTAACTATATAAATATGAATAAAATCTTCAAATTCCTTCCGATTTGTCAAATTTCTTAAAAAATGTTAAATTCATGTGGATTCACCTATATATAACAACAATTTCACGTTCACATGCGGGGGAATATGGGTTTGTATGTGTAAATCGTCCAATTGTAAAAATCGTCGTTTTTTGCGGTAAAAACACGATTTTGATATAAACGTTAATAAAATCTCTATATTCCAACCGATTGTGCTAATTCTTTCACAGAGTGTTTAATATACATGATTGAACAGTATTATATCATTGGGTTCGATTTTCCCCACAAACCAAAATCTTTCAAAAAATTTCGTTTTTGCGAGATTTTTAACCATATAAATAAAAATAAAATCTACAAATTACTTGAGATTTGTCTAATTTCTTAAAAATGTGTTAAATTCAAGTGGATACACCTATATATAACAACAATTTCACGTTCGCATGCGGGGGAATATGGGTTTGTTTGTGTAAATCGTCCAATTGTAAAAATCGTCGTTTCTTGAGGTAAGAACAGGATTTTGGTATAAACGTTAATAAAATCTCTATATTCCAACCAATTGTGGTAATTCTTTCGCAGAGTGTTTAATATACATGATTGAACAGTATTATATCATTGGTTTCGATTTTCCCCACAAACCAAAATCTTTAAAAAATTTCGTTTTTGCAAGATTTATAACTGTTTAAATATGAATAAAATCTACAAAATCCGTGGGATTTGTCTAATTTCTTAAAACAATGTTAAATTCATGTGGATTCACCTATATATCACAACAATTTCACTTTCGCATGCAGAGGAATATGGGTTTGTTTGTGTAAATCGTCCAATTGTAAAAATCGTCTTTTCTTGCGGTAAAAACACGATTTAGCTATAAACGTTAATGAAATCCCTATTTCCAACCGATTGAGGTAATTCTTTCACAGAGTGTTTAATATACAAGATTGAACAGTATTATATCATTGGTTTCGATTTTCCCCACAAACCAAAATCTTTCAAAAAATTTCGTTTTTGCGAAATTTTTAACTATATAAATATCAATAAAATCCACAAATACCGTGGGATTTTTCTAATTTCTTAAAAAAATGTTAAATTCAAGTGGATTCACCTATATATAACAACAATTTCACGTTCGCATGCGGGGGAATAATGGTCTGTTTGTGTAAATCGTCCAATTGTAAAAATCGTCGATTCTTGCGGTATAAACACGATTTTGATATAAACGTTAATAAAATCTCTATATTCCAACCGATTGTGGTAATTCTTTCACAGAGTGTTTAATATACATGATTGAACAGTATTATATCATTGGTTTCGATTTTCCCCACAAACCAAAATCTTTCAAAAAATTTCGTTTTTGCAAGATTTTTAACTATATAAATATCAATAAAATCTACAAATTCCGTGCGATGTGTCTAATTTCTTAAAAAAATGTTAAATTCAAGTGGATTCACCTATATATAACAACAAATTCACGTTCGCATGCGGGAGAATATGGGTTTGTTTGTGTAAATCGTCCAATTGTAAAAATCGTCGTTTCTTGCGGTAAAAACACGATTTAGCTATAAACGTTACTGAAATCTCTATATTCCAACCGATTGTGCTAATTCTTTCGCAGAGTGTTTAATATAGATGATTGAACAGTATTATATCATTGGTTGCGATTTTCCCCACAAACCAAAATCTTTCAAAAAATTTCGTTTTTGCAAGATTTATTACTATGTAGATATGAATAAAATTAACAAATTCCATGGGTTTTGTCTAATTTCTTAAAACTATGTGAAATTCATATGGATTCTCCTATATATAACAACAATTTCACGTTCGCATGCAGAGGAATATGGGTTTGTTTGTGTAAATCGTCCAATTGTAAAAATCGTCGTTTCTTGCGGTAAAAAAACGATTTTCTTATAAACGTTAATAAAATCTCTATATTCCAACCGATTGTGGTAATACTTTCACAGAGTGTTTAATATACATGATTGAACAGGATTATATCATTGGTTTCGATTTTCCCCACAAACCAAAATCTTTCAAAGAATTTTGTTTTTGCGAGATTTTTAACTATATAAATATGAATAAAATTTTCAAATTCCTTGCGATTTTTCAAATTTCTTAAAAAAATGTTAAATCCATGTGGATTCACCTATATTTAACAACAATTTCACGTTCGCATCCGGGGGAATATGGGTATGTATGTGTAAATCATCCAATTGTAAAAATCGTCGTTTCTTGCGGTAAAAACACGATTTTGCTATAAACGTTAATAAAAAT
This sequence comes from Periplaneta americana, assembly GCF_040183065.1. Lineage (NCBI taxonomy): Eukaryota > Metazoa > Arthropoda > Insecta > Blattodea > Blattidae > Periplaneta > Periplaneta americana. Next base: position 30,093 of record NW_027185536.1, on the reverse strand, counting down.
CTCTATATTCCAACTGATTGTGCTAATTCTTTCACAGAGTGTTTAATATACATGATTGAACAGTATTGTATCATTGGGTTCGATTTTCCCCACAAACCAAAATCTTAAAAAAAAATTTCGTTTTTGCGAGGTTTTTATCTATATAAATATGAATAAAATCTACAAATTCCGTGCGATTTGTCTAATTTCCTAAAACTATGTTAAAATCATGTCGATTCATCTATATATAACAACAATTTCACGGTCGCATGCTGAGGAAAATGGGTTTGTTTGTGTAAATCGTGCAATTGTAAAAATCGTCTTTTCTTGTGGTAAAAACACGATTTTGCTATAAACGTTAATAAAACCTCTATATTCCAACCGATTGAGCTAATTCTTTCACAGAGTGTTTAATATACTTGATGGAACAGTATTATATCATTGTTTTCGATTATCCCCACAAACCAAAATCTTTCAAAAAATTTCGTTTTTGCAAGATTTATAACTATGTAAATATGAATAAAATCTACAAATTCCATGGGATTTGTCTAATTTCTTAAAACTATGTGAAATTCATGTAGATTCTCCTATATATATCAACAATTTCACGTTCGCATGCAGAGGAATGTGGGTTTGTTTGTGTAAATCGTCCAATTGTAAAAATCGTCGTTTCTTGCGGTAAAAACTCGATTTTGCTATAAACGTTAATAAAACCTCTATATTCCAACCGATTGTGCTAATTCTTTCACAGAGTGTTTAATATACATGATTGAACAATATTATATCATTGGTTCGATTTTCCCCACAAACCAAAATCTTTCAAAAAAATTCGTTTTTGCGAGATTTTTAACTACATAAATATGACTAAAATCTACAAATCCCGTGCGATTTGTCTAATTTCTTAAAAAAATATTATATTCAAGTGGATTCACCTATATATAACAACAATTTCACGTTCGCATGCGGGGGAATATGGGTTTGTTTTTGTAAATCGTCCAATTGTAAAAATCGTCGTTTGTTGCGGTAAAAATACGATTTTGCTATAAACGTTAATAAAATCTCTATATTCCAACCGATTTTGCTAATTCTTTCACAGAGTGTTTAATATACATGATTGAACAGTATTATATCATTGGTTTCGATTTTCCCCACAAACCAAAATCTTTCAAAAAATTTCGTTTTTGCGAGATTTTTAACTATATAAATATGAATAAAATCTTCAAATTCCTTCCGATTTGTCAAATTTCTTAAAAAATGTTAAATTCATGTGGATTCACCTATATATAACAACAATTTCACGTTCACATGCGGGGGAATATGGGTTTGTATGTGTAAATCGTCCAATTGTAAAAATCGTCGTTTTTTGCGGTAAAAACACGATTTTGCTATAAACGTTAGTAAAATCTCTATATTCCAACCGATTGTGCTAATTCTTTCACAGAGTGTTTAATATACATGATTGAACAGTATTATATCATTGGTTTCGATTTTCCCCACAAACCAAAATCTTTCAAAAAATTTCGTTTTTGCGAGATTTTTAACTATATAAATATGAATAAAATCTTCAAATTCCTTCCGATTTGTCAAATTTCTTAAAAAATGTTAAATTCATGTGGATTCACCTATATATAACAACAATTTCACGTTCACATGCGGGGGAATATGGGTTTGTATGTGTAAATCGTCCAATTGTAAAAATCGTCGTTTTTTGCGGTAAAAACACGATTTTGATATAAACGTTAATAAAATCTCTATATTCCAACCGATTGTGCTAATTCTTTCACAGAGTGTTTAATATACATGATTGAACAGTATTATATCATTGGGTTCGATTTTCCCCACAAACCAAAATCTTTCAAAAAATTTCGTTTTTGCGAGATTTTTAACCATATAAATAAAAATAAAATCTACAAATTACTTGAGATTTGTCTAATTTCTTAAAAATGTGTTAAATTCAAGTGGATACACCTATATATAACAACAATTTCACGTTCGCATGCGGGGGAATATGGGTTTGTTTGTGTAAATCGTCCAATTGTAAAAATCGTCGTTTCTTGAGGTAAGAACAGGATTTTGGTATAAACGTTAATAAAATCTCTATATTCCAACCAATTGTGGTAATTCTTTCGCAGAGTGTTTAATATACATGATTGAACAGTATTATATCATTGGTTTCGATTTTCCCCACAAACCAAAATCTTTAAAAAATTTCGTTTTTGCAAGATTTATAACTGTTTAAATATGAATAAAATCTACAAAATCCGTGGGATTTGTCTAATTTCTTAAAACAATGTTAAATTCATGTGGATTCACCTATATATCACAACAATTTCACTTTCGCATGCAGAGGAATATGGGTTTGTTTGTGTAAATCGTCCAATTGTAAAAATCGTCTTTTCTTGCGGTAAAAACACGATTTAGCTATAAACGTTAATGAAATCCCTATTTCCAACCGATTGAGGTAATTCTTTCACAGAGTGTTTAATATACATGATTGAACAGTATTATATCATTGGTTTCGATTTTCCCCACAAACCAAAATCTTTCAAAAAATTTCGTTTTTTCGAAATTTTTAACTATATAAATATCAATAAAATCCACAAATACCGTGGGATTTTTCTAATTTCTTAAAAAAATGTTAAATTCAAGTGGATTCACCTATATATAACAACAATTTCACGTTCGCATGCGGGGGAATAATGGTCTGTTTGTGTAAATCGTCCAATTGTAAAAATCGTCGATTCTTGCGGTATAAACACGATTTTGATATAAACGTTAATAAAATCTCTATATTCCAACCGATTGTGGTAATTCTTTCACAGAGTGTTTAATATACATGATTGAACAGTATTATATCATTGGTTTCGATTTTCCCCACAAACCAAAATCTTTCAAAAAATTTCGTTTTTGCAAGATTTTTAACTATATAAATATCAATAAAATCTACAAATTCCGTGCGATGTGTCTAATTTCTTAAAAAAATGTTAAATTCAAGTGGATTCACCTATATATAACAACAAATTCACGTTCGCATGCGGGAGAATATGGGTTTGTTTGTGTAAATCGTCCAATTGTAAAAATCGTCGTTTCTTGCGGTAAAAACACGATTTAGCTATAAACGTTACTGAAATCTCTATATTCCAACCGATTGTGCTAATTCTTTCGCAGAGTGTTTAATATAGATGATTGAACAGTATTATATCATTGGTTGCGATTTTCCCCACAAACCAAAATCTTTCAAAAAATTTCGTTTTTGCAAGATTTATTACTATGTAGATATGAATAAAATTAACAAATTCCATTGGTTTTGTCTAATTTCTTAAAACTATGTGAAATTCATATGGATTCTCCTATATATAACAACAATTTCACGTTCGCATGCAGAGGAATATGGGTTTGTTTGTGTAAATCGTCCAATTGTAAAAATCGTCGTTTCTTGCGGTAAAAAAAAAAGATTTTCTTATAAACGTTAATAAAATCTCTATATTCCAACCGATTGTGGTAATACTTTCACAGAGTGTTTAATATACATGATTGAACAGGATTATATCATTGGTTTCGATTTTCCCCACAAACCAAAATCTTTCAAAGAATTTTGTTTTTGCGAGATTTTTAACTATATAAATATGAATAAAATTTTCAAATTCCTTGCGATTTTTCAAATTTCTTAAAAAAATGTTAAATCCATGTGGATTCACCTATATTTAACAACAATTTCACGTTCGCATCCGGGGGAATATGGGTTTGTATGTGTAAATCATCCAATTGTAAAAATCGTCGTTTCTTGCGGTAAAAACACGATTTTGCTATAAACGTTAATAAAAATCTCTATATTCCAACTGATTGTGCTAATTCTTTCACAGAGTGTTTAATATACATGATTGAACAGTATTGTATCATTGGGTTCGATTTTCCCCACAAACCAAAATCTTAAAAAAAAATTTCGTTTTTGCGAGATTTTTATCTATATAAATATGAATAAAATCTACAAATTCCGTGCGATTTGTCTAATTTCCTAAAACTATGTTAAAATCATGTCGATTCATCTATATATAACAACAATTTCACGGTCGCATGCTGAGGAAAATGGGTTTGTTTGTGTAAATCGTGCAATTGTAAAAATCGTCTTTTCTTGTGGTAAAAACACGATTTTGCTATAAACGTTAATAAAACCTCTATATTCCAACCGATTGAGCTAATTCTTTCACAGAGTGTTTAATATACTTGATGGAACAGTATTATATCATTGTTTTCGATTATCCCCACAAACCAAAATCTTTCAAAAAATTTCGTTTTTGCAAGATTTATAACTATGTAAATATGAATAAAATCTACAAATTCCATGGGATTTGTCTAATTTCTTAAAACTATGTGAAATTCATGTAGATTCTCCTATATATATCAACAATTTCACGTTCGCATGCAGAGGAATGTGGGTTTGTTTGTGTAAATCGTCCAATTGTAAAAATCGTCGTTTCTTGCGGTAAAAACTCGATTTTGCTATAAACGTTAATAAAACCTCTATATTCCAACCGATTGTGCTAATTCTTTCACAGAGTGTTTAATATACATGATTGAACAATATTATATCATTGGTTCGATTTTCCCCACAAACCAAAATCTTTCAAAAAAATTCGTTTTTGCGAGATTTTTAACTACATAAATATGACTAAAATCTACAAATCCCGTGCGATTTGTCTAATTTCTTAAAAAAATATTATATTCAAGTGGATTCACCTATATATAACAACAATTTCACGTTCGCATGCGGGGGAATATGGGTTTGTTTTTGTAAATCGTCCAATTGTAAAAATCGTCGTTTGTTGCGGTAAAAATACGATTTTGCTATAAACGTTAATAAAATCTCTATATTCCAACCGATTTTGCTAATTCTTTCACAGAGTGTTTAATATACATGATTGAACAGTATTATATCATTGGGTTCGATTATCCCTACAAACCAAAATCTTTCAAAAAATTTCGTTTTTGCGAGAATTTTAACTATATAAATATCAATAAAATCTACAAATTCCGTGCGTTTTGTCTCATTACTTAAAAAAATGTTAAATTCAAGTGGATTCACATATTTATAACAACAATTTCACGTTCGCATGCGGGGGAATATGTGTTTGTATGGGTAAATCGTCCAATTGTATAAATCGTCGTTTCTTGCGGTATAAACACGATTTTGCTATAAACGATAATAAATCCTCTATATTCCAACCGATTGTGGTAATTCTTTCACAGAGTGTTTAACATTTATGTCTAAACTTTATTATATCACTGGTTTCGATATTCCCCACAAACCAAAATCTTTCAAAAAATTTCGTTTTTGCGAGATTTTTAACTATATAAATATCAATTAAATCTACAAATTCCGTGCGATCTGTCTAATTTCTTAAAAAAATGTTAAATTCAAGTGGATTCACATATATATAACAACAAATTCACGTTCGCATGCGGGAGAATATGGGTTTGTTTGTGTATATCGTCCAATTGTAAAAATCGTCGTTTCTTGCGGTAAAAACACGATTTTGCTATAAACGTTAATGAAATCTCTATATTCCAACTGATTGTGCTAATTCTTTCACAGAGTGTTTAATATACTTGATTGAACAGTATTATATCATTGGTTTCGTTTTTCCCCAAAAGCCAAAATCTTTCAAAAAATTTCGTTTTTGCAAGATTTATAATTATATAAATATGAATAATATCTACAAATTCCATGGGATTTGTCTAATTTCTTAGAACTATGTGAAATTCAAGTGGATTCACCTATATATAACAACAATATCACGTTCGCATGCGGGGGAATTTGGGTTTTGTTTGAGTAAATCGTCCAATTGTAAAAATCGTCGTTTCTTGCGGTAAAAATACGATTTTCCTATAAACGTTAATAAAATGTCTATATTCCAACCGATTGTGGTAATTCTTTCACAGAGTGTTTAATATACATGATTGAACAGGAGTATATGATTGGTTTCGATTTTCCCCACAAACCAAAATCTTTCAAAAAATTTTGTTTTTGCGAGATTGTTAACTATATAAATATGAATAAAATCTTCAAATTCCTTGCGATTTGTCAAATTTCTTAAAAAAAAATTTTAAATTCAAGTGGATTCACCTATATATAACAACAATTTCACGTTCGCATGCGGGGGAATATGGGTTTGTATGTGTAAATCGTCCAATTGTAAAAATCGTCGTTTCTTGCGGTAAAAACTCGATTTTGCTATAAACGTTACTGAAATCTCTATATTCCAACTGATTGTGCTAATTCTTTCGCAGAGTTTTTAATATAGATGATTGAACAGTATTATATCATTGGTTGCGATTTTCCCCACAAACCAAAATCATTCAAAAAATTTCGTTTTTGCAAGATTTATTACTATGTAGATATGATTAAAATTAACAAATTCCATGGGTTTTGTCTAATTTCTTAAAACTATGTGAAATTCATGTGGATACTCCTATATATAACAACAATTTCACGTTCGCAAGCAGAGGAATATGGGTTTGATTGTGTAAATCGTCCAATTGTAAAAATCGTCGTTTCATGGGGTAAAAACACGATTTTGTTATAAACGTTAATAAAATCTCTATATTCCAACCGATAATGCCAATTCTTTCACAGAGTGTTTAATATACATGATTGAACAGTATTATATCATTGGTTTCGATTTTCCCCACAAACCAAAATCTTTCAAAAAATTTCGTTTTTGCGAGATTTTTAACTATATAAATATGAATAAAATCTTCAAATTCCTTGCGATTTGTAAAATTACTTTAACAAATGTTACACTCATGTGGTGGATTCACCTATATTTAACAACAATTTCACTTTCGCAAGCGGGGCAATATGGGTTTGTATGTGTAAATCGTCAAAATGTAAAAATCGTCGTCTCTTGCGGTATAAACACGATTTTGCTATAAACGTTAATAAAATCTCTATATTCCAACCGATTGTGCTAATTCTATAACAGAGTGTTTAATATACATGATTGAACACTATTATATCATTGGTTCGATTTTCCCCACAAACCGAAATCTTTAAAAAAAATTTCGTTTTTGCGAAATCTTTAACTATATAAATATGAATAAAACTTACAAATTCCGTGCGATTTGTCTAATTTCTTAAAACTATGTTAAATTCATGTGGATTCATCTATTTATAACAACAATTTCACGTTCGCATGCTGAGGAATATGGGTTTGTTTGTGTAAATCGTCCAATTGTAAAAATCGTCTTTTCTTGTAGTAAAAACACGATTTAGCTATAAACGTTACTAAAACCACTATATTCCAACCGATTGTGCTAATTCTTTCGCAGAGTGTTTAACATACATGCCTAATCTGTATTATATCACTGGTTTCGATATTCCCCACAAACCAAAATCTTTCAAAAAATTTGGTTTTGCGAGATTTTTAACTATATAATTATCAATAAAATCTACAAATTCCGTGCGTTCTGTCTAATTTCTTAAAAAAATGTTAAATTCAAGTGGATTCATCTATATATAACAACAAATTCACGTTCGCATGCGGGATAATATGGGTTTGTTTGTGTAAATCGTCCAATTGTAAAAATCGTCGTTTCTTGCGGTAAAAACACGATTTTGCTAAAAACGTTAATAAAACCTCTATATTCCATCCGATTGAGCTAATTCTTTCACAGAGTGTTTAATATAAATGAATGAACAGTATTATATCATTGGTTTCGATTTTCCCCACAAACCAAAATCATTGAAAAAATTTCGTTTTTGCGAGATTTTTAACTATATAAATATGAATAAAATTTTCAAATACCTTGCGATTTGTCAAATTTCTTTAAAAAATGTTAAATTCATGTGTATTCACCTATATATAACAACAATTTCACGTTCGCATGCTGGGGAATATGGGTTTGTATGTGTAAATCGTCCAATAGTAAAAATCGTCGTTTCTTGCGGTAAAAACACGATTTTGCTAAAAACGTTAATAAAATCTCTATATTCCAACTGATTGTGCTAATTCTTTCACAGAGTGTTTAATATACATGATTGCACAGTATTATATCATTGGGTTCGATTTTCCCCACAAACCAAAATCTTTCAAAACATTTCGTTTTTGCGAGATTTTTAACTATATAAATATGAATAAAATCTACCAAATTCGTATGATTTATCTAATTTCCTAAAATTATGTTAAATTCATGTGGATTCATCTATATATAACAACAATTTCACGTTCGCATGAAGAGGAAAATGGGTTTGTTTGTGTAAATCGTCCTATTGTAAAAACCGTCTTTTCTTGTGGTAAAAACACGATTTTGCTATAAACGTTAATAAAATCTCTATATTCCAACCGATTGTGCTAATTCTTTCACAGAGTGTTTAATATACTTGATTGAACAGTATTATATCTTTGCTTTCGATTTTCCCCACAAACAAAAATCTTTCAAAAATTTCGTTTTTGCAAGATTTATAATTATGTATATATGAATAAAATCTACAAATTCCATGGGATTTGTCTAATTTCTTAAAACTATGTGAATTTCATGTGGATTCTACTATATATTACAACAATTTCACGTTCGCATGCAGAGGAATGTGGGTTCGTTTGTGTAAATCGTCCAATTGTAAAAATCGTCGTTTCTTGCGGTATAAACATGATTTTGCTATAAACGGTAATAAAATCTCTATTTTCCAACCGATTGTGCTAATTCTTTCACAGAGTGTTTAATATACATGACTGAACAGTATTATATCACTGGTTTCGATTTTCCCCACAAACCATAATTTTAAAAAAAATTTCGTTTTTCGAGATTTTTAACTGTATAAATATCAATAAAATCTACAAATTCCGTGCGATTTGTCTAATTATTTAAAAAAATGTTAAATTCAAGTGGATTCACCTATATATAACAACAATTTCATGTACGCATGCGGGGAATATGGGTTTGTTTGTGTAAATCGTCCAATTGTAAAAATCGTCGTTTCTTGCGGTATAAACACGATTTTGCTATAAACGATAGTAAAACCTCTATATTCAAACCGATTGTGCTAATTCTTTCACAGAGTGTTTAATATCCATGATTGAACAGGATTATATCATTGGTTTCGATTTTCCCCACAAACCAAAATCTTTCAAAAAATTTCGTTTTTGCAAGATTTATAATTATATAAATATGAATAATATCTACAAATTCCATGGGATTAGTCTAATTTTTTAAAACTATGTGAAATTCAAGTGGATTCACCTATATATAACAACAATATCACGTTCGCATGCGGGGGAATTTGGGTATGTTTGTGTAAATCGTCCAATTGTAAAAATCGTCGTTTCTTGCGGGAAAAAATACGATTTTCCTATAAACGTTAATAAAATCTCTATATTCCAACCGATTGTGGTAATTCTTTCACAGAGTGTTTAATATCCATGATTGAACAGGATTATATCATTGGTTTCGATTTTCCCCACAAACCAAAATCTTTCAAAAAATTTTGTTTTTGCGAGATTTTTAACTATATAAATATGAATAAAATCTTCAAATTCCTTGCGATTTGTCAAATTTCTTAAAAAAAATGTTAAATTCATGTGGATTCACCTATATATAACAACAATTTCACGTTCGCATGCGGGGGAATATGAGTTTGTATGTGTAAATCGTCCAATTGTAAAAATCGTCGTTTCTTGCGGTAAAAACACGATTTTGCTATAAACGTTAATGAAATCTCTATATTCCAACCGATTGTGCTAATTCTTTCGCAGATTGTTTAATATACATGATTGAACAGTATTATATCATTGGTTTCGATTTTCCCCACAAACCAAAATCTTTCAAAAATTTTCGTTTTTGCAAGATTTATTACTATGTAGATATGAATAATATTAACAAATTCCATGGGTTTTGTCTAATTTCTTAAAACTATGTGAAATTCATGTGGATTCTCCTATATATAACAACAATTTCACGTTCGCATGCAGAGGAATATGGGATTGTTTGTGTAAATCGTCCAATTGTAAAAATCGTCGTTTCTTGCTGTAAAAAAAACGATTTTCCTATAAACGTTAATAAAATCTCTATATTCCAACCGATTGTGGTAATACTTTCACAGAGTGTTTAATATACATGATTGAACAGGATTATATCATTGGTTTCGATTTTCCCCACAAACCAAAATCTTTCAAAAAATTTCGTTTTTGCGAGATTTTTAACTATATAATTATGAATAAAATCTTCAAATTCCTTGCGATTTGTCAAATTTCTTAAAAAATGTTAAATCCATGTGGATTCATCTATATATAACAACAATTTCACGTTCGCATGCGGGGGAATATGGGTTTGTATGTGTGAATCGTCCAATTGTAAAAATCGTCGTTTCTTGCGGTAAAAACACGATTTTGCTATAAACTTTAATAAAATCTCTATATTCCAACTGATTGTGCTAATTCTTTCACAGAGTGTTTAATATACATGATGAACAGTATTGTATCATTGGGTTCGATTATCCCCACAAACCAAAATCTTTCAAAAAATTTCGATTTTGCGAGATTTTTAACTATATACATATGAATAAAATCTACAAATTCCGTGCGATTCGTCTAATTTCCTATAACTACGTTAAATTCATGTGGATTCATCTATATATAACAACAATTTCACGGTCGCATGCAGAGGAAAATGGGTTTGTTTGTGTAAATCGTCCAATTGTAAAAATCGTCGTTTCTTGCGGTAAAAACACGATTTTGCTATAAACGTTAACAAAATCCCTATATTCCAACCGATTGTGCTAATTCTTTCACAGAGTGTTTAATATACATGATTAAACAGTATTATATCATTGGGTTCGGTTTTCCCCACAAACCAAAATCTTACAAATAATTTCGTTTTTGCGACAATTTTAACTATATAAATATCAATAAAATCTACAAATTCCTTGCGATTTGTCTAATTTCTTTAACAAATGTTAAATTCTATTCGATTCACCTATATATAACAACAATTTCACGTTCGCATGCGGGGGAATGTGGGTTTGTTTGTGTAAATCGTCCAATTGTAAAAATCGTCGTTTCTTGCCGTAAAAAAACGATTTTGCTATAAACGTTAATAAAATCTCTATATTCCAACCAATTGTGGTAATTCTTTCACAGAGTGTTTAATATACATGATTGAACAGTATTATATCATTGGTTTCGATTTTCCCCACGATCATAATCTTTCAAAAAAATTCAATTTTTGCAAGATTTATAATTGTATAAATATCAATAAAATCTACAAATTCCGAGGGATTAGTCTAATTTCCTAAAACAATGTTAAATTCATGTGGATTCACCTATATATCACAACAGTTTCACGTTCGCATGCAGAAATATATGGGTTTGTTTGTGTAAATCGTCCAATTGTAAAAATCGTCGTTTCTTGCGGTAAAAACACGATTTTGCTATAAACGTTAATGTAATCTCTATATTCCAACCGATTGTGCTAATTCTTTCACAGATTGTTTAATATACTTGATAGAACAGTATTATATCATTGGTTTCGATTATCCCCACAAACCAAAATCTTTCAAAAAATTTCGTTTTTGCAAGATTTATAACTATATAAATATGTATAATATCTACAAATTCCATGGGATTTGTCTAATTTCTTGAAACTATGTGAAATTCAAGTGGATTCACCTATATAAAACAACAATTTCACGTTCGCATGCGGAAGAATATGGGTTTGCTTGTGTAAATCGTCCAATTGTAAAAATCGTCGTTTCTTGCGGTAAAAACTCGATTTTACTATAAACGTTAATAAAATCTCTACATTCCAACCGATTGTGCTAATTCTTTCACAGAGTGTTTAATATACATGATTGAACAGTATTATATCATTGGTTTCGATTTTCCCCACAAACCAAAAACATTGAAAAAATTTCGTTTTTGCGAGATTTTTAACTATATAAATATGAATAAAATTTTCAAATCCTTGCGATTTGTCAAATTTCTTAAAAAAATGTTAAATTCATGTGTATTCACCTATACATAACAACAATTTCACGTTCGCATGCGGGGGAATATAGGTTTGTAAGTGTAAATCGTCCAATAGTAAAAATCGACGTTTCTTGCGGTTAAAACTCGATTTTGCTATAACCGTTAATAAAACATCTATATTCCAACCGATTGTGCTAATTCTTCACAAGGTGTTTAATATACAAGATTGAACAATATTATATCATTGGTTCGATTTTCCCCACAAACCAAAATCTTTCAAAAAAATTCGTTTTTGCGAGATTCTTAACTACATATATATGACTAAAATCTACAAATTCCGTGCGATTTGTCTAATTTCTTAAAAAAATGTTAAATTCAAGTGGATTCACCTATATATAACAAACAATTTCACGTTCGCATGCGGGGGAATATGGGTTTGTTTGTGTAAATCGTCAATTGTAAAAATCGTCGTTTCTTGCGGTAAAAAACACGATTTTGCTATAAACGTTAATAAAATCCCTTTATTCCAACCGATTGTGCTAATTCTTTCACAGAGTGTTTAATATACATGATTAAACAGTATTATATCATGGGTTCGGTTTTCCCCACAAACCAAAATCTTTCAAAAAATTTCGTTTTTTGCGAGATTTTATAACCATATAAATAAAAATAAAATCTACAAATTACTTGAGATTTGTCTAATTTCTTAAAAATGTGTTAAATTCAAGTGGATACACCTATATATAACAACAATTTCACGTTCGCATGCGGGGGAATATGGGTTTGTTTGTGTAAATCGTCCAATTGTAAAAATCGTCGTTTCTTGAGGTAAGAACAGGGATTTTGGTATAAACGTTAATAAAATCTCTATATTCCAACCAATTGTGTAATTCTTTCGCAGAGTGTTTAATATACATGATTGAACAGTATTATATCATTGGTTTCGATTTCCCCACAAACAAAATCTTTAAAAAATTTCGTTTTTGCAAGATTTATAACTGTTTAAATATGAATAAAATCTACAAAATCCGTGGATTTGTCTAATTTCTTAAAACAATGTTAAATTCATGTGGATTCACCTATATATCACAACAATTTCACTTTCGCATGCAGAGGAATATGGGTTTGTTTGTGTAAATCGTCCAATTGTAAAAATCGTCTTTTCTTGCGGTAAAAACACGATTTAGCTATAAACGTTAATGAATCCCTATTTCCAACCGATTGAGGTAATTCTTTCACAGAGTGTTTAATATACATGATTGAACAGTATTATATCATTGGTTTCGATTTTCCCCACAAACCAAAATCTTTCAAAAAATTTCGTTTTTGCGAAATTTTTAACTATATAAATATCAATAAAATCCACAAATACCGTGGGATTTTCTAATTTCTTAAAAAAATGTTAAATTCAAGTGGATTCACCTATATATAACAACAATTTCACGTTCGCATGCGGGGGAATAATGGTCTGTTTGTGTAAATCGTCCAATTGTAAAAATCGTCGATTCTTGCGGTATAAACAAGATTTTGATATAAACGTTAATAAAATCTCTATATTCCAACCGATTGTGGTAATTCTTTCACAGAGTGTTTAATATACATGATTGAACAGTATTATATCATTGGTTTCGATTTTCCCACAAACCAAAATCTTTCAAAAAATTTCGTTTTTGCAAGATTTTTAACTATATAAATATCAATAAAATCTACAAATTCCGTGCGATGTGTCTAATTTCTTAAAAAAATGTAAATTCAAGTGGATTCACCTATATATAACAACAAATTCACAATCGCATGCGGGAGAATATGGGTTTGTTTGTGTAAATCGTCCATTGTAAAAATCGTCGTTTCTTGCGGTAAAAACACGATTTAGCTATAAACGTTACTGAAATCTCTATATTCCCAACCGATTGTGCTAATTCTTCGCAGAGTGTTTAATTATAGATGATTGAACAGTATTATATCATTGGTTGCGATTTTCCCCACAAACACAAAATCTTTCAAAAAATTTCGTTTTTGCAAGATTTATTACTATGTAGATATGAATAAAATTAACAAATTCCATGGGTTTTGTCTAATTCTAATTTCTTAAAACTATGTGAAATTCATATGGATTCTCCTATATATAACAACAATTTCACGTTCGCATGCAGAGGAATATGGGTTTGTTTGTGTAAATCGTCCAATTGTAAAAATCGTCGTTTCTTGCGGTAAAAAAACGATTTTCTTATAAACGTTAATAAAATCTCTATATTCCAACCGATTGTGGTAATACTTTCACAGAGTGTTTAATATACATGATTGAACAGGATTATATCATTGGTTTCGATTTTCCCCACAAACCAAAATCTTTCAAAGAATTTTGTTTTTGCGAGATTTTTAACTATATAAATATGAATAAAATTTTCAAATTCCTTGCGATTTTTCAAATTTCTAAAAAAAATGTTAAATCCATGTGGATTCACCTATATTAACAACAATTTCACGTTCGCATCCGGGGGAATATGGGTTTGTATGTGTAAATCATCCAATTGTAAAAATCGTCGTTTCTTGCGGTAAAAACACGATTTTGCTATAAACGTTAATAAAAATCTCTATATTCCAACTGATTGTGCTAATTCTTTCACAGAGTGTTTAATATACATGATTGAACAGTATTGTATCATTGGGTTCGATTTTCCCCACAAACCAAAATCTTAAAAAAAAATTTCGTTTTGCGAGATTTTTATCTATATAAATATGAATAAAATCTACAAATTCCGGTGCGATTTGTCTAATTTCCTAAAACTATGTTAAAATCATGTCGATTCATCTATATATAACAACAATTTCACGGTCGCATGCTGAGGAAAATGGGTTTGTTAGTGTAAATCGTGCAATTGTAAAAATCGTCTTTTCTTGTGGTAAAAACACGATTTTGCTATAAACGTTAATAAAACCTCTATATTCCAACCGATTGAGCTAATTCTTTCACAGAGTGTTTAATATACTTGATGGAACAGTATTATATCATTGTTTTCGATTATCCCCACAAACCAAAATCTTTCAAAAAATTTCGTTTTTGCAAGATTTATAACTATGTAAATATGAATAAAATCTACAAATTCCATGGATTTGTCTAATTTCTTAAACTATGTGAAATTCATGTAGATTCTCCTATATATATCAACAATTTCACGTTCGCATGCAGAGGAATGTGGGTTTGTTTGTGTAAATCGTCCAATTGTAAAAATCGTCGTTTCTTGCGGTAAAAACTCGATTTTGCTATAAACGTTAATAAAATCTCTATATTCCAACCGATTTTGCTAATTCTTTCACAGAGTGTTTAATATACATGATTGAACAGTATTATATCATTGGGTTCGATTATCCCTACAAACCAAAATCTTTCAAAAATTTCGTTTTTGCGAGAATTTTAACTATATAAATATCAATAAAATCTACAAATTCCGTGCGTTTTGTCTCATTACTTAAAAAAATGTTAAATTCAAGTGGATTCACATATTTATAACAACAATTTCACGTTCGCAATGCGGGGAATATGTGTTTGTATGGGTAAATCGTCCAATTGTAAAAATCGTCGTTTCTTGCGTATAAACACGATTTTGCTATAAACGATAATAAATCCTCTATATTCCAACCGATTGTGGTAATTCTTTCACAGAGTGTTTAACATTTATGTCTAAACTTTATTATATCACTGGTTTCGATATTCCCCACAAACCAAAATCTTTCAAAAAATTTCGTTTTTGCGAGATTTTTAACTATATAAATATCAATTAAATCTACAAATTGCGTGCGATCTGTCTAATTTCTTTAAAAAATGTTAAATTCAAGTGGATTCACATATATATAACAACAAATTCACGTTCGCATGCGGGAGAATATGGGTTTGTTTGTGTATACGTCCAATTGTAAAAATCGTCGTTTCTTGCGGTAAAAACACGATTTTGCTATAAACGTTAATGAAATCTCTATATTCCAACTGATTGTGCTAATTCTTTCACAGAGTGTTTAATATACTTGATTGAACAGTATTATATCATTGGTTTCGTTTTTCCCCAAAAGCCAAAATCTTTCAAAAAATTTCGTTTTTGCAAGATTTATAATTATATAAATATGAATAATATCTACAAATTCCATGGGATTTGTCTAATTTCTTAGAACTATGAGAAATTCAAGTGGATTCACCTATATATAACAACAATATCACGTTCGCATGCGGGGGAATTTGGGTTTGTTTGAGTAAATCGTCCAATTGTAAAAATCGTCGTTTCTTGCGGTAAAAATACGATTTTCCTATAAACGTTAATAAAATGTCTATATTCCAACCGATTGTGGTAATTCTTTCACAGAGTGGTTTAATATACATGATTGAACAGGAGTATATGATTGGTTTCGATTTTCCCCACAAACCAAAATCTTTCAAAAAATTTTGTTTTTGCGAGATTTTTTAACTATATAAATATGAATAAAATCTTCAAATTCCTTGCGATTTGTCAAATTTCTTAAAAAAAAAATTTTAAATTCAAGTGGATTCACCTATATATAACAACACAATTTCACGTTCGCATGCGGGGGAATATGGGTTTGTATGTGTAAATCGTCCAATTGTAAAAATCGTCGTTTCTTGCGGTAAAAAACTCGATTTTGCTATAAACGTTACTGAAATCTCTATATTCCAACTGATTGTGCTAATTCTTTCGCAGAGTTTTTAATATAGATGATTGAACAGTATTATATCATCGGTTGCGATTTTCCCCACAAACCAAAATCATTCAAAAAATTTCGTTTTTGCAAGATTTATTACTATGTAGATATGATTAAAATTAACAAATTCCATGGGTTTTGTCTAATTTCTTAAAACTATGTGAAATTCATGTGGATACCCTATATATAACAACAATTTCACGTTCGCAAGCAGAGGAATATGGGTTTGATTGTGTAAATCGTCCAATTGTAAAAATCGTCGTTTCATGGGGTAAAAACACGATTTTGTTATAAACGTTAATAAAATCTCTATATTCCAACCGATAATGCCAATTCTTTCACAGAGTGTTTAATATACATGATTGAACAGTATTATATCATTTGGTTTCGATTTTCCCCACAAACCAAAATCTTTCAAAAATTTCGTTTTTGCGAGATTTTTAACTATATAAATATGAATAAAATCTTCAAATTCCTTGCGATTTGTAAAATTACTTTAACAAATGTTACACTCATGTGGATTCACCTATATTTAACAACAATTTCACTTTCGCAAGCGGGGCAATATGGGTTTGTATGTGTAAATCGTCAAAATGTAAAAATCGTCGTCTCTTGCGGTATAAACACGATTTTTGCTATAAACGTTAATAAAATCTCTATATTCCAACCGATTGTGCTAATTCTATAACAGAGTGTTTAATATACATGATTGAACACTATTATATCATTGGTTCGATTTTCCCCACAAACCGAAATCTTTAAAAAAAATTTCGTTTTTGCGAAATCTTTTAACTATATAAATATGAATAAAATCTACAAATTCCGTGCGATTTGTCTAATTTCTTAAAACTATGTTAAATTCATGTGGATTCATCTATTTATAACAACAATTTCACGTTCGCATGCTGAGGAATATGGTTTGTTTGTGGTAAATCGTCCAATTGTAAAAATCGTCTTTTCTTGTAGTAAAAACATACGATTTAGCTATAAACGTTACTAAACCATCTATATTCCAACCGATTGTGCTAATTCTTTCGCAGAGTGTTTAACATACATGCCTAATCTGTATTATATCACTGGTTTCGATATTCCCCACAAACCAAAATCTTTCAAAAAAATTTGGTTTTGCGAGATTTTTAACTATATAATTATCAATAAAATCTACAAATCCGTGCGTTCTGTCTAATTTCTTAAAAAAATGTTAAATTCAAGTGGATTCATCTATATATAACAACAAATTCACGTTCGCATGCGGATAATACTGGGTTTGTTTGTGTAAATCGTCCAATTGTAAAAATCGTCGTTTCTTGCGGTAAAAACACGATTTTGCTAAAAACGTTAATAAAACCTCTATATTCCATCCGATTGAGCTAATTCTTTCACAGAGTGTTTAATATAAATGAATGAACAGTATTATATCATTGGTTTCGATTTTCCCACAAACCAAAATCATTGAAAAAATTTCGTTTTTGCGAGATTTTTAACTATATAAATATGAATAAAATTTTCAAATACCTTGCGATTTGTCAAATTTCTTTAAAAAATGTTAAATTCATGTGTATTCACCTATATATAACAACAATTTCACGTTCGCATGCTGGGGAATATGGGTTTGTATGTGTAAATCGTCCAATTGTAAAAATCGTCGTTTCTTGCGGTAAAAACACGATTTTGCTAAAAACGTTAATAAAATCTCTATATTCCAACTGATTGTGCTAATTCTTTCACAGAGTGTTTAATATACATGATTGCACAGTATTATATCATTGGGTTCGATTTTCCCCACAAACCAAATCTTTCAAAACATTTCGTTTTTGCGAGATTTTTAACTATATAAATATGAATAAAATCTACCAAATTCGTATGATTTATCTAATTTCCTAAAATTATGTTAAATTCATGTGGATTCAATCTATATATAACAACAATTTCACGTTCGCATGAAGAGGAAAATGGTTTGTTTGTGTAAATCGTCCTATTGTAAAAACCGTCTTTTCTTGTGGTAAAACACGATTTTGCTATAAACGTTAATAAAATCTCTATATTCCAACCGATTGTGCTAATTCTTTCACAGAGTGTTTAATATACTTGATTGAACAGTATTATATCTTTGCTTTCGATTTTCCCCACAAACAAAAATCTTTCAAAAAATTTCGTTTTTGCAAGATTTATAATTATGTATATATGAATAAAATCTACAAATTCCATGGGATTTGTCTAATTTCTTAAAACTATGTGAATTTCATGTGGATTCTACTATATATTACAACAATTTCACGTTCGCATGCAGAGGAATGTGGTTCGTTTGTGTAAATCGTCCAATTGTAAAAATCGTCGTTTCTTGCGGTATAAACATGATTTTGCTATAAACGGTAATAAAATCTCTATTTCCAACCCGATTGTGCTAATTCTTTCACAGAGTGTTTAATATACATGACTGAACAAGTATTATATCATTGGTTTCGATTTTCCCACAAACCATAATTTTTTAAAAAAATTTCGTTTTTCGAGATTTTAACTGTATAAATGATCAATAAAATCTACAAATTCCGTGCGATTTGTCTAATTATTTAAAAAATGTTAATTCAAGTGGATTCACCTATATATAACAACAATTTCATGTACGCATGCGGGGGAATATGGGTTTGTTTGTGTAAATCGTCCAATTGTTAAAAATCGTCGTTTCTTGCGGTATAAACACGATTTTGC
This sequence comes from Periplaneta americana, assembly GCF_040183065.1. Taxonomy (NCBI): domain Eukaryota; kingdom Metazoa; phylum Arthropoda; class Insecta; order Blattodea; family Blattidae; genus Periplaneta; species Periplaneta americana. The sequence continues at coordinate 10,735 of NW_027185536.1, read as the reverse complement.
TATAAACGATAGTAAAACCTCTATATTCAAACGATTGTGCTAATTCTTTCACAGAGTGTTTAATATCCATGATTGAACAGGATTATATCATTGGATTCGATTTTCCCCACAAACCAAAATCTTTCAAAAAATTTCGTTTTTGCAAGATTTATAATTATATAAATATGAATAATATCTACAAATTCCATGGGATTAGTCTAATTTTTTAAAACTATGTGAAATTCAAGTGGATTCACCTATATATAACAACAATATCACGTTCGCATGCGGGGGAATTTGGGTATGATTTGTGTAAATCGTCCAATTGGTAAAAATCGTCGTTTCTTGCGGGAAAAAATACGATTTTCCTATAACACGTTAATAAAATCTCTATATTCCAACCGATTGTGGTAATTCTTTCACAGAGTGTTTAATATCCATGATTGAACAGGATTATATCATTGAGTTTCGATTTTCCCCACAAACCAAAATCTTTCAAAAAATTTTGTTTTTGCGAGATTTTTAACTATACTAAATATGAATAAAATCTTCAAATTCCTTGCGATTTGTCAAATTTCTTAAAAAAAATGTTAAATTCATGTGGATTCACCTATATATAACAACAATTTCACGTTCGCATGCGGGGGAATATGAGTTTGTATGTGTAAATCGTCCAATTGTAAAAATCGTCGTTTCTTGCGGTAAAAACACGATTTTGCTATAAACGTTAATGAAATCTCTATATTCCAACCGATTGTGCTAATTCTTTCGCAGATTGTTTAATATACATGATTGAACAGTATTATATCATTGGTTTCGATTTTCCCCACAAACCAAAATCTTTCAAAAATTTTCGTTTTTGCAAGATTTATTACTATGTAGATATGAATAATATTAACAAATTCCATGGGTTTTGTCTAATTTCTTAAAACTATGTGAAATTCATGTGGATTCTCCTATATATAACAACAATTTCACGTTCGCATGCAGAGGAATATGGGATTGTTTGTGTAAATCGTCCAATTGTAAAAATCGTCGTTTCTTGCTGTAAAAAAACGATTTTCCTATAAACGTTAATAAAATCTCTAATATTCCAACCGATTGTGGTAATACTTTCACAGAGTGTTTAATATACATGATTGAACAGGATTATATCATTGGTTTCGATTTTCCCCACAAACCAAAATCTTTCAAAAATTTTTGTTTTTGCGAGATTTTTAACTATATAATTATGAATAAAATCTTCAAATTCCTTGCGATTTGTCAGATTTCTTAAAAAAATGTTAAATCCATGTGGATTCATCTATATATAACAACAATTTCACGTTCGCATGCGGGGGAATATGGGTTTGTATGTGTGAATCGTCCAATTGTAAAAATCGTCGTTTCTTGCGGTAAAAACACGATTTTGCTATAAACTTTAATAAAATCTCTATATTCCAACTGATTGTGCTAATTCTTTCACAGAGTGTTTAATATACATGATGAACAGTATTGTATCATTGGGTTCGATTATCCCCACAAACCAAAATCTTTCAAAAAAATTTCGATTTTGCGAGATTTTTAACTATATACATATGAATAAAATCTACAAATTCCGTGCGATTCGTCTAATTTCCTATAACTACGTTAAATTCATGTGGATTCATCTATATATAACAACAATTTCACGGTCGCATGCAGAGGAAAATGGGTTTGTTTGTGTAAATCGTCCAATTGTAAAAATCGTCGTTTCTTGCGGTAAAAACACGAGTTTTGCTATAAACGTTAACAAAATCCCTATATTCCAACCGATTGTGCTAATTCTTTCACAGAGTGTTTAATATACATGATTAAACAGTATATATCATTGGGTTCGGTTTTCCCCACAAACCAAAATCTTACAAATAATTTCGTTTTTGCGACAATTTTAAACTATATAAATATCAATAAAATCTACAAATTCCCTTGCGATTTGTCTAATTTCTTAAACAAATGTTAAATTCTATTCGATTCACCTATATATGACAACAATTTCACGTTCGCATGCGGGGGAATGTGGGTTTGTTTGTGTAAATCGTCCAATTGTAAAAATCGTCGTTTCTTGCCGTAAAAAAACAATTTTGCTATAAACGTTAATAAAATCTCTATATTCCAACCAATTGTGGTAATTCTTTCACAGAGTGTTTAATATACATGATTGAACAGTATTATATCATTGGTTTCGATTTTCCCCACGATCATAATCTTTCAAAAAATTCAATTTTTGCAAGATTTATAATTGTATAAATATCAATAAAATCTACAAATTCCGACGGGATTAGTCTAATTTCCTAAAACAATGTTAAATTCATGTGGATTCACCTATATATCACAACAGTTTCACGTTCGCATGCAGAAAATATATGGGTTTGTTTGTGTAAATCGTCCAATTGTAAAAATCGTCGTTTCTTGCGGTAAAAACACGATTTTGCTATAAACGTTAATGTAATCTCTATATTCCAACGATTGTGCTAATTCTTTCACAGATTGTTTAATATACTTGATAGAACAGTATTATATCATTGGTTTCGATTATCCCCACAAACCAAAATCTTTCAAAAAATTTCGTTTTTGCAAGATTTATAACTATATAAATATGTATATATATCTACAAATTCATGGGATTTGTCTAATTTCTTGAAACTATGTGAAATTCAAGTGGATTCACCTATATAAACAACAATTCACGTTCGCATGCGGAAGAATCTGGGTTTGCTTGTGTAAATCGTCCAATTGTAAAAATCGTCGTTTCTTGCGGTAAAAACTCGATTTTACTATAAACGTTAATAAAATCTCTACATTCCAACCGATTGTGCTAATTCTTTCACAGAGTGTTATATATACATGATTGAACAGTATTATATCATTGGTTTCGATTTTCCCCACAAACAAAAACATTGAAAAAAATTTCGTTTTTGCGAGATTTTTAACTATATAAATATGATAAAATTTTCAAATTCCTTGCGATTTGTCAAATTTCTTAAAAAAATGTTAAATTCATGTGTATTCACCTATATATAACAACAATTTCACGTTCGCATGCGGGGGAATATAGGTTTGTAAGTGTAAATCGTCCAATAGTAAAAATCGACGTTTCTTGCGGTAAAAACTCGATTTTGCTATAACCGTAATAAAACATCTATATTCCAACCGATTGTGCTAATTCTTTCACAAGGTGTTTAATATACAAGATTGAACAATATTATATCATTGGTTCGATTTTCCCCACAAACCAAAATCTTTCAAAAAAATTCGTTTTTGCGAGATTCTTAACTACATATATATGACTAAAATCTACAAATTCCGTGCGATTTGTCTAATTTCTTAAAAAAATGTTAAATTCAAGTGGATTCACCTATATATAACAACAATTTCACGTTCGCATGCGGGGGAATATGGGTTTGTTTGTGTAAATCGTCCAATTGTAAAAATCGTCGTTTCTTGCGGGTAAAAACACGATTTTGCTATAAACGTTAATAAAAACCCTATATTCCAACCGATTGTGCTAATTCTTTCACAGAGTGTTTAATATACATGATTAAACAGTATTATATCATTGGGTTCGGTTTTCCCACAAACCAAAATCTTACAAAAAATTTCGTTTTTGCGACAATTTTAACTATATCAATATCAATAAAATCTACAAATTCCTTGCGATTTGTCTAATTTCTTAAACAAATGTTAAATTCTATTGGATTCACCTATATATAACAACAATGTCACGTTCGCAAATGCGGGGGAATGTGGGTTTGTTTGTGTAAATCGTCCAATTGTAAAAATCGTCGTTTCTTGCCGTAAAAAAACGATTTTGCTATAAACGTTAATAAAATCTCTATATTCCAACCAATTGTTTTAATACTTTCACAGAGTGTTTAATATACATGATTGAAACAGTATTATATCATTGGTTTCGATTTTCCCCACGATCATAATCTTTCAAAAAAAATTCAATTTTTTGCAAGATTTATAATTGTATAAATATCAATAAAAATCTACAAATTCCAAGGGATTAGTCTAATTTCCTAAAACAATGTTAAATTCATGTGGATTCACCTATATATCACAACAGTTTCACGTTCGCATGCAGAAATATATGGGTTTGTTTGTGTAAATCGGTCCAATTGTAAAAATCGTCGTTTCTTGCGGTAAAAACACGATTTTGCTATAAACGTTAATGAAATCTCTATATTCCAACCGATTGTGCTAATTCTTTCACAGATTGTTTAATATACTTGATTGAACAGTATTATATCATTGGTTTCGATTATCCCCACAAACCAAAATCTTTCAAAAAATTTCGTTTTTGCAAGATTTATAACTATATAAAAAAACAACAATTTCACGTTCGCAAGCGGGGGAATATGGGTTTGTTTGTGTAAATCGTCCAATTGTAAAAATCGTCGCTTCTTGTGGTAAAAACACGATTTTGCTATAAACGTTAATAAAACCTCTATATTCCAACCGATTGAGCTAATTCATTCACAGAGTGTTTAATATACTTGATTGAACAGTATTATATCATTGGTTTCGATTATCCCCACAAACCAAAATCTTCAAAAATTTCGTTTTTGCAAGATTTATAACTATGTAAAAATGAGTAAAATCTACAAATTCCATGGATTTGTCTAATTCTTAAACTATGTGAAATTCATATAGATTCTCCTATATATATCAACAATTTCACGTTCGCATGCAGAGGAATGTGGGTTTGTTTGTGTAATCGTCCAATTGTAAAATTCGTCGTTTCTTGCGGTAAAAAACTCGATTTTACTATAAACGTTAATAAAATCTCTACATTCCAACCGATTGTGCTAATTCTTTCACAGAGTGTTTATATACATGATTGAACAGTATTATATCATTGGTTTCGATTTCCCCACAAACCAAAAACATTGAAAAAATTTCGTTTTTGCGAGATTTTTAACTATATATATATGAATAAAATTTTCAATTCCTTGCGATTTGTCAATTTCTTAAAAAATGTTAAATTCATGTGTATTCACCTATATATAACAACAATTTCACGTTCGCATGCGGGGAATATGGGTTTGTATGTGTAAATCGTCCAATAGTAAAAATCGTCGTTTCTTGCGGTAAAACACGATTTTGCTAAAAACGTTAATAAAATCTCTATATTCCAACTGATTGTGCTAATTCTTTCACAGAGTGTTTAATATACATGATTGCACAGTATTATATCATTGGGTTCGATTTTCCCACAAACAAAATCTTTCAAAAATTTCGTTTTTTGCGAGATTTTTAACTATATAAATATGAATAAATTCTACAAAATCCGTGCGATTTATGTAATTTCCTAAATTATGTTAAATTCATGTGGATTCATCTATATATAACAACAATTTCACGTTCGCATGCAGAGGAAAATGGGTTGTTTGTGTAAATCGTCCAATAGTAAAAATCGTCTTTTCTTGTGGTAAAAACACGATTTTGCTATAAACGTTAATAAAATCTCTATATTCCAACCGATGTGCTAATTCTATCACAGAGTGTTTAATATACTTGATTGAACAGTATTATATCTTTGCTTTCGATTTTCACCACAAACAAAAATCTTTCAAAAATTTCGTTTTTGCAAGATTTATAATTATATATATATAAGAATAAAATCAACAAATTCCATGCGATTTGTCTAATTATTTAAAAAAAATGTTAAATTCAAGTGATTCACCTATATATAACAACAATTTCATGTTCGCATGCGGGGGAATATGGGTTTGTTTGTGTAAATCGTCAATTGTAAAAATCGTCGTTACTTGCGGTATAAACACGATTTTGCTATAAACGATAATAAAACCTCTATATTCCAACCGATTGTGCTAATTCTTTCACAGAGTGTTTAAAATACATGTCTACACTTTATTATATCACTGGTTTCGATATTCCCACAAACCAAAATCTTTCAAAAATATTTTGTTTTTGCGAGATTTATAACATATTAAATATCAATAAAACCTACAAATTCCGTGCGATCTGTCTAATTTCTTAAAAAAATATTAAATTCAAGTGGATTCACCTATATATAACAACAAATTCACGTTCGCATGCGGGGGAATATGGGTTTGTATGTGTAAATCGTCCAATTGTAAAAATCGTCGTTTCTTGCGGTAAAAACACGATTTTGTTATAAACGTTATTAAAATCTCTATATTCCAACTGATTGTGCTAATTCTTTCACAGAGTGTTTAATATACATGATTGAACAGGATTATATCATTGGTTTCGATTTTCCCCACAAACCAATAATCTTTCAAAAATTTTGTTTTTGCGAGATTTTTAACTATATAAATATGAATAAAATCTTCAAATACCTTGCGATTTGTCAAATTTCTTAAAAAAAATGTTAAATTCATATGATGCACCTATATATAACAACAATTGCACGTTCGCATGCGGGGGAATATGGGTTTGTATGTGTAAATCGTCAATTGTAAAAATCGTCGTTTCTTGGCGGTAAAACACGGATTTTGCTATAAACGTTAATGAAATCTCTATTATTCCAACCGATTGTGCTAATTCTTTCGCAGAGTGTATAATATACATGATGAACAGTATTATATCATTGGTTTCGAGATTTTCCCCACAAACCAAATTCTTTCAAAAAATTTCGTTTTGCAAGATTTATTACTATGTTAGATATGAATAAAATGAACAAATTCCATGGGTTTTGTCTAATTTCTTAAAACTATGTGAAATTCATGTGGATTCTCCTATATATAACAACAATTTCACTTTCGCATGCGGGGGAATATGGGTTTGTTTGTGGTAAATCGTCCAATTGTGAAAATCGTCGTTCTTGCGGTAAAAAAACGATTTTCCTATAAACGTTAATAAAATCTCTATATTCAACCGATTGTGGTAATACTTTCACAGAGTGTTTAATATACATGATTGAACAGGTTTATATAATTGGTTTCGATTTTCCCCACAAACCAAAATCTTTCAAAAATTTTGTTTTTGCGAGATTTTTAACTATATAAATATGAATAAAATCTTCAAATTCCTTGCGATTTGTCAAATTTCTTAAAAAAATGTGAAATCCATGTGGATTCACCTATATATAACAACAATTTCACGTTCGCATGCGGGGAATATGGTTTGTATGTGTATATCGTCCAATTGTAAAAATCGTCGTTTCTTGCGGTAAAAACACGATTTTGCTATAAACGTTAATAAAATCTCTATATTCCAACTGATTGTGCTAATTCTTTCACAGAGTGTTTAATATACAAAATTGAACAGTATTGTATCATTGTTGCAATTTTCCCACAAACAAAATCTTAAAAAATTTCGGTTTTGCGAGATTTTTAAACTATATAAATATGAATAAAATTTACAAATTCCGTGCGATTTGTCTAATTTCCTAAAACTATGTTAAATTCATGTGGATTCATCTATATATAACAACAATTTCACGTCGCATGCAGAGGAAAATGGTTTGTTTGTGTAAATCGTCCAATTGTAAAAAATCGTCTTTTCTTTTGGTAAAAACACGATTTGCTATAAACATTAATAAAACCTCTATATTCCAACCGATTGAGCGAATTCTTTCACAGAGTGTTTAATATACTTGATTGAACAGTATTATATCATTGGTTTCGATTATCCCCACAAACCAAAATCTTTCAAAAAATTTCGTTTTTGCAAGATATATAACTATGTAAATATGAGTAAAATCTACAAATTCATGGGATTTTGTCTAATTTTTTAAACTATGTTATATTCATATGGATTCATCTATATATAACAACAATTTCACGTTCGCATGCAGAGGAATATGGGTTTGTTTGCGTAAATCGTCCAATTGTAAAATTCGTCTTTTCTTGTGGTAAAAACACGATTTTGCTACAAACGTTAATAAAACCTCTATATTCCAACCGATTGTGCTAATTCTTTCACAGAGTGTTTAACATACATGCCTAAACTGTATTATATCACTGGGTTTCGATATTCCCCACAAACAAAATCTTTCAAAAATTTCGTTTTGCGAGATTTTTAACTATATAAATATGAATAAAATCATCAAATTCCTTGCGATTTGTCAAATTTCTTAAAAAAATGTGAAATTCATGTGGATTGACCTATATATAACAACAATTTCACGTTCGCATGCGGGGGAATGTGGGTTTGTTTCTGTAAATCGTCCAATTGTAAAATTCGTCGTTTCTTGCGGTATAAAACACGATTTTAGCTATAAACGTTAATAAAATCTCTATATTCCAAACGATTGTGCTAATTCTTTCACAGAGTGTTTATCATACATGATTGAAAAGAATTATGTCATTGGGTTCGATTAACCCTACAAACCAAAATCTTTCAAAAATTTCGTTTTTGCTAGAATTTTAACTATATAAATTATCAATAAAATCTACAAATTCGTGGCGATTGGTCTCATTTATTAAAAAAATGTTAATCCAAGTGGATTCACCTATATATAACAACAATTTCACGTTCGCATGCGGGGAATATGGGTTTGTTTGTGTAAATCGTCCGATGTAAAAATCGTCGTTTCTTGCGGTATAAACACGATTTTGCTATAAACGTTAATAAAATTTCTATATTTCAACCGATTGTGCTAATTCTTTCACAGAGTGTTTAATATACATGATTGAACAGTATTATATCATTGGTTTCGATTTTCCCACAAACCAAAATCTTTCAAAAAAAATTTGGTTTAGCGAGATTTTTAACTATATAATTATCAATAAAATCTACAAATTCCGTGCGATTTGTCTAATTTCTTAAAACTATGTGAAATTGCATGTGGATTCACCCATTATATAACGAACAATTTCACGTTCGCATGCAGAGGAATATTGGTTTGTTTGTGTAAATCGTCCAATTGTAAAAATCGTCTTTTCTTGTGGTAAAAACACGATTTTGCTACAAACGTTAATAAAACCTCTATATTCCAACCGATTGTGCTAATTCTTTCACAGAGTGTTTAAAATACATGCCTAAACTGTATTATATCACTGGTTTCGATATCCCACAAACCAAAATCTTTCAAAAAATTCGTTTTGCGAAATCTTTAACTATATAAATATGAATAAAATCTACAAATTCGTGCGATTTGTCCAATTTCTTAAAACTATGTGAAATTCATTTGGATTCTCCTATATTAACAACAATATCACGTTCGCATGCAGAGGAATATGGGTTTGTTTGTGTAAATCGTCCAATTGTAAAAATCGTCGTATCATGCGGTAAAAACACGATTTGCTATAAACGTTAATAAAATCTCTATATTCCAACCGATAATGCTAATTCTTTCACGGAGTGTTTAATATACATGATTGAACAGTATTATATCATTGGTTTCGATTTTCCCCACAACCAATATCTTTAAAAAAATTTCGTTTTTGCGAGATTTTTAACTATATAAATATGAATAAAATCTTCAAATTCCTTGCGATTTGTCAAATTTCTTTAAAAAAATGTTAAATTCATGTGGATTGCACTATATACATCAACAATTTCACGTTCGCATGCCGGGGAATCTGGGTTTGTTTGTGTAAATCGTCCTATTGTAAAAATCGTCGTTTCTTGCGGTATAAACACGATTTTGTTATAAACGTTAATAAAATCTCTATTTTCCAACCGATTATGGTAATTCTTTCACAGAGTGTTTAATATACATGATTTGAACAGGATTATATCATTGGTTTCGATTTCCACACAAACCAAAATCTTACAAAAAATTTCGTTTTTGCGAGATTTTTAACTATATAAATATGAATAAAATTTTTCAAATTCCTTGCGATTTGTCAGATTTCTTAAAAAATGTTAAATTCATGTGGATTCACCTATATATTACAACAATTTCTCGTTCGCATGGGGGGGAATATGGGTTTCTATGTGTAAATCGTCCAATTGTAAAAATCGTCGTATCTTGCGGTAAAAAAACGATTTTGCTATAAACGTTAATAAAACCTCTATATTCCAACCGATTGTGCTAATTCTTTCACAGAGTGTTTAATATACATGATTGAACAATATTATATCATTGATTCGATTTTCCCCACAAACCAAAATCTTTCAAAAAAATTCGTTTTTTGCGAGATTTTTAACTACATAAATATGACTAAAATCTACAAATTCCGTGCGATTTGTCTAATTTCTTAAAAAATATATTATATTCAAGTGGATTCACCTATATATAACAACAATTCACGTTCGCATGCGGGGAATATGGGTTTGTTTTGTAAATCGTCCAATTGTAAAATCTTTTCTTGCGGTAAAACACGATTTTGCTATAAACGTTAATAAAATCTCTATATTCGAACCGATTGTGCTAATTCTTTCACAGAGTGTTTAACCCTAGCACTACTAAGCTTCGATCTGTCACGTGGAATGGCTAAGGGGGGCAAAAATTGCCCGCGCTTTGTTTGATTTTTAAAAGACTAAGAATTACTTTACTATGTTACTGCACGATTTTCTATATCAGGAACATTAAAAAAAGACACACATATAAGTATTTATGAAAATAGTCTTATAAAACGTATATTTCTCACATAGGCTAATGCTTTGGGTATTTAAACTTCAGGCTTTTCTGTACTAAGTAATCAACAAAACTATTGTAGACCACAAATAACAAAACTAAAAATCAAAGTCACAAATTGCTCAATTGTCAATAGCTTTTTTTTTCACTCACTTCACTTTTCATTTTCAACAATTTGTGCATATGATTGTTTTTGCAGAATGAGTGGACACTAAA